>NC_053389.1:537506219-537652950 GCF_905171765.1 Bufo bufo
ATTATGAGAATAATTATTCAAATAATTTTTGCTTGAGGCTGCATTGATTTGCTTTAATTTCATATCAAATGTTGCATGTTTGATACATTTGTCTCTTCCTCAAGCCTATTACTTTTGTCTAGAAAAATACTCTAGTATTCCTACTTCTCACTTTGTTAAATCTGGATTGAAACTCATTAACATAGCTAACCATGCCCACTTTCCCAACTACTGTATGTTTTAAAACTGGAGTCAATGGTGTAAAAATGCTAAAAGTTGCAACATTTTCTTGTAAGTCCAAAAGTCACAAAAACCCCATTTTACAACTTGTTAATTCCAAAATTCTGGAATGAAGCCAGGATAAATCACTGCAACAGTGTTTTTTTTTATTGTCTCAGCATTTCAAAAGTCATACCTATTTATTTTTCCATAGTAGCCATATAAGTGTTTGCTTGTTTTTAAAATAAGTTGTATTTTTAAATGACACTTTCTAGGGGTTTGGGGGGTTACTATCTCTCCTAGGGGAGAGAGTGCCTTAATTGGCGTGAGGAGACTTATAGACCATTCATGCTCCTCTAGAATTCTGGGAAGAAACGGATGCAAATGAGCTCTTAACAAGCTCTGCCATCAGATGTAAGGCAGCTATCCTATAATTCAATGTTGGACCTTTTAAATAGGCCTTGAGACATGACTCAGATATTAAATAAGCCAGCACTTCATCTGCAGAGAGCTGTTTCTGGGTGATTGCCCCTCATCAGGGTCGAACATTGACTTATTGGATGCCTTTCTTCACTGTCTAGGGATACAAACTTATATTGTACTACCTTTATTCCATCAGTGTTTTATACCTTTAGAAAATAAATACAATGCTTTTTACCAAATAATTCATTCTGTATGGCTGGATTCAAAGCCCAATAACATTATGATTTTTCAGTTGATGGATTTTTTATTTATTTTTTTGTCAGTTGATTGCAGTTTTGGGTTATTTATGAATGGTTGTTCCTTTTTATTCTTTTTTTTTTTTTTTTGAAGAATGGATGAAACAAAACCCTAGCAATTGTGCTATTCTTTTTAGTCCTTTTTTTACCATATGGAATTATAATAAATCACCAAATGGATCATTTCTGCTAAGGTGTTGCCACTTATGTAAGTTTTATTTTATTTCATTATTTTTTTTTTTACATATGTGCAATATATTAGGTATGTATTGAAAACAATCTGATGCAAAAATATAACAATTCAGTCAGGTTTTTTTTTTATAAAGCAAACTCATCACATAATTTGAGCAAGAGCGAAAAAAACTGGAAAAGTAATTTTACTTTTGTGTATCAGTTATTCAATAAATTTGTATTGGTTGTACAAAAAATGCAAAAAGAATATAGCAAAAAACATGAGTGAGAAAGTGTTATAAAGCTGCTCTAGATTTAGACCATTGGTAATAGGAGGAGAAGTGGCTGCATCCCCCACTATCATAAAAAGGTACTCAAATCCGTATGACTCACCCAGTCAGAATAAATTGGAATAATGTATGTATTATGGAAGGACAGGCACTCTACATTCGGAAATCCCAAAATGGAATAAACACCTGATAGTATATATTTATAGATGTAAGTTTATTATAAAATCTAGAATACAAAAAAAAAAAAAGATAAAGCATAAAACATCCAGCAAATCCTGCAATAAGGTATGACAGATAGAAAAAATAGAAAGAAATAGGTTAAAAAGACCGCAATATTGTACAACTCATAAAATGAGGTTAAAAACCATATAATTGGGGCATGGCAACATTGAGTTATATGTAAAAATGGCTAAAACTGATTAAATGAATCAGCATTAGAACAGTCTGTCAGTTGATATTTTCATGTATTTATCCCCAAAAAAATGTATACCAATAGTGGTAATTGAATAGATGTATCAATGGTAGTCAGATAGTTGATATACAGATTACAGTCCCGTTTAATTAATAACCTTTAACAGACAGTCAATTTAAATCGTGTAGCATCCCTCCACATGCTCTCAGTATTGGCTAGACTGGCATCATTTACAGACATAAGTATGATCACATATGCAGACAGAGGCGGTCCAGTGTTCCGCTGAGCTAACAGTGGCATCCCACGTAGCAACAGCACTGTGACCGCCGTTACCTGTGCTGTAGCATGCCATGTGGAGCAGTTGAGTCTTGTATAAGGGGCTGTGCATATAGATTGGAAGAGCTTCCAAAGGAATACTGGAGACTATAATGGCATTAATAGTCCAACATATAGATGCGGGTATTATCCAAATTGTACCAAACGTGTTTCGGAGTCTTATCCTGACTGCTTCATCAGTCAGGATAAGACCCCGAAATGCTTTTGGTACAATTTGGATAATATACAAGAATCAACTGCTCCACGTGGCACGCTACATCACAGACGCTGAACTTAAAAGGCTCTCTAAGTGTACACGCTACGTATACGATACACAGACAGCCGAGGTGGCTGAAGACGCCGAGACAGGTAACGGCGGTCACAGTGCTGTTGTTACGCGGGACGCCACTGTTAGCTCAGCGAAACACTGGACCGCCTCTGTCTGCATATGTGATCATACTTATGTCTGTAAATGATGCCAGTGTAGCCAATGCTGAGAGCATGTGGAGGGATGCTACACAATTTAAATTGACTGTCTGTTATAGGTTATTAATTACACGGGTCTGTAATCTGTATATCAACTATCTAACATTGCTACATCTATTCAATTACCACTATTTGTATACATTTCTTTGGGAGAAATACATGGAAATATCAGCTGAAAGACTGTTCTAATGCTGATTCATTTCATCAGTTTTAGCCATTTTTACATATAACTCAATGTTGCCATGCCCCAATTATATGGTTTTTAACCTCATTTTATGAGTTGTACATTATTGCGGTCATTTTAACCTATTTCTTTCTATTTTTTCTATCTGTCATACCTTATTGCAGGATTTGCTGTATGTTTAATGCTTTATCCTTTTTTTTTGCTTGTATTCTAGATTTTATAATAAACTTCCATCTATAAATATATACTATCAGGCGTTTATTTCATTTTGGGATTTCCGAATGTAGAGTGCCTGTCCTTCCATATTACATAGATTTAGACCATTGTCTGAAAGCTGTTGGTGCCTTTACATGACATGAACAAGGTTACAGATCAAGGCAGAGCCTTGATTTGTCATTGTCGTCCAGAACAACAGTCTTCAAAGACCAACCGTAATTGACAAGTCATTCAGTTGAAGTACTGTTTTTACGAGCATATGAGTATAAATTTTTTTCTATCCTGATCGGTCACCACATTTGTCTTGAACAAATCAATAACTTTTTTGTCAAAAGGATTGTCTATATGGGAAAAGGGTCTACATTTTTCCCCTAAAACAGCTCCACTCTTACCGCTTCCAACCTTAATGTGTACAACAAGCTTTAGATGTGGAATTGTTTACTAAAAAACCTACAGTCTGTTATGTTACATAGTTCTTTCTCTCTAAAAATCACAGCAAAATGATCCTATGTTAATTTAAATAGCATAAACCTACACTGAAGAACAAAAGAAATGCATTGCATATGTATGCTAATGTACACTGAGGTAATATTTAGTTGGCAAACAATGATATTTTCTTTAGTTTACTCAGATATTGTGGATATTACCTGCAAATGACTCATACTCCAGGATACTGTAATTTCTAAAGGCTATGGACTAGAGATGTTAAATTAGTCAAACAAAAGAAAAAGAAAAACTGATTCATGGATGAATCGATTCTACACAGATCAAATATGTTCCAATAGTCCTGAAAATTGGTATATGAGACTCTCAGGTCTCCTAGGACTCCTAGATTTTTTATATCTTTATATTGTGTATTTTTTTATTTTTAAGAAATGTTTGCTTTTCTTCTAACCTAAAAGAGTAACTAAACCTGTGTATGAAATTTTAATATGATGTCCCTAATGCCTTAATAAAACTTTTCTAATATACTTTATTAATTTATTTAGTATTTTTATTAGTCTTTTCCCTATCTAAAGCGCACCATTCGCTGTGCACTTAAAACTCAGTTCTCTTTACACCACTGACAGCTCAGCAGTGTACAGAGTACGGGCTGTGAATGGCGCTGCAGCAGCACTGTGAGTACGGGCACAATGCTGCTCCTGCCTGTGCCCTCCAGAGGATTACTATCTCCTGGCATAGTACATGGGTACAGGGTACCTATGTGCTACGTCAGGAGTTAGTAATCCTCTGGGGAGCACGGAAATGAGCAGCAATATGCGCTCCTGCCCGTACTCACAGCGCTGCTGTGGCCCCATTCATAAATTTCACAGCCCGTACTCCTTACACTTCTGCGGTGTCAGTGCTGTACAGAGAACTGAGTTTTAAGTGCACAGCAAATGGAGTGGTTTAGGTAGGGAAAAGACTAAGAAAAATACAAAATAAATTAATAAAGTGCAGTACAGACCAAAAGTTTGGACACACCTTCTCATTCAAAGAGTTTTCTTTATTTTCATTATTATGAAAATTGTAGATTCACACTGAAGGCATCAAAACTATGAATTAACACATGTGGAATTATATACATAACAAACGACCTCTTGAAGCTCATCAAGAGAATGCCAAGAGTGTGCAAAGCAGTAATCAAAGCAAAAAGTGGCTACTTTGAAGAACCTAGAATATGACATATTTTCAGTTGTTTCACACTTGTTTGTTATGTATATAATTCCACATGTGTTAATTCATAGTTTTGATGCCTTCATAGTGAAAACTCTTTGAATGAGAAGGTGTGTCCAAACTTTTGGTCTGTACTGTATATTAGAAATTTTTTTATTAGGGCATTAGGAACATCATATTAAAATTTCATACAAAGGTTGCACCACTGAAACCCAGCTAACAGCGGCAGTAGGAGATGGGATCAGGCACGAGTACAGAGTGCACCGAGCATGCGCAGGCTGTCACTTTCAGGCAAGAGGGGACAGTTAGGAGGCGTGTTTACCTTCACTTGAAGCAAGGAGGCCGCTGCCAGCAATATAGAACTGATAGAGAATAAAACAGAGTTTTTTTAGGTTATGTAGCATCGGACTATAGGATGAAACATATCATTATTATCAGACTGTGGGCTACTATGAGGTACTGCTGGCGGGTGTGATGTATTTTTGATGTAAGAGGTTCCCTTTAATTACTGAAATTATACATTTCTATTAGAAAAATAGCTCTAAGGTGGCCCATTTTGTGTATTTTCAACTCTCCCTGTCTTCTGTTTACTTAATTGTGGAGATACCCTCCACATTGATTGCTGCTGCCCTCATTGCCTCTCATACGGGAATCAGTATGCATTATTTTGAGGATCTTATCGACATGGACAAAGTCTAAAACTAAGAGCATACTGTAAACTGAATATTGGGGCCCCAGAGATGTGTCTGAAAAATTAAAATCATATACTAAAACTTAGTGCCATTTTCTGCTCAATTTAACCATTGACATACTGTAGGAAAAATTATTTTGGTATGTAAAAGGTGTCATAGCCTTTGATCTAGTAAATTGAAGGTTATTATATGAATTTAAATATAAGGGCAGAAAGATGAAGGTAGATGAAATACATGAATGTCTTAAAGGGGTTCTTTATCTTTTTCTTACTGATAATCTATCTTTTGGATAGGCCATCAGCATCTGATCGGAGGGGTCCAACATTTCTCAAAGAGCAAATCGGCGGGACTCCCGTGTGTTGTACTCCTGCATATCAAATGCTGATGAGTCATCAGTGATGACCTATCCAAAGGATAGATCATCAGTAAGAAAAATGTAAAGAACCCCTTTAAGGGTAAGGAAATTACTATTTATAAGTTATAAAAAAATATATATATATGTAAAGTCATACTTGAAAATATATTCATTAATAAGATTAACACTTTAAAACAACAATAAAGAGGAAAACCTATATCTTCAAAAGCAAAGGCATACCCAGAGGTCATAGAGCATCCCAAACTAGTGAGAGTTCAAATGAATGTACAAACTACTTTATTGTATTAAATTTAATGTACACTTTAATTAAATGTCTTATATACTATATGCATCTATGCAATTGAGTACTATTTTTCAAACTCTCCTTACTTTCACAGTCATAGAAGTTAAATGATAAATTGATAGCTTTTTCTTGCCACCAGTAGAGGGAGCTCACCTTAAATGGATTTATACAGCTGATTTTGAACTCTGTAAAATCTCTCTTCAGTCAGGTCTGTGTGGTGGCTCCAGGAAAATGAAGTGATGTGTGACAGGAAGCAGGAAAAGCAGTTCAGTCCTGGGTGCCCTTTTGTTCAAAGCCATTTAATGCTATTGCAGGTATTCCACTGGTTGATAGGTTTTATTTAAAGGATACATACATTATCTGGGTAAATTATCTGGGTAAACTGTTTTGCGACTCCCTTACCAGAATAAATGTACACAGTATGTGCCGAACGTTTCAGTCATAAAATAGCCTATGGCTATTAACAATGATGACTTACATGTTTTCTATTGATCACATATTTATTTTTAAAAGTTCAACCAGTGTTGATTATAAACAATTATTGTTCTAAATCTGTAGTGAGCAAACATTATGAATTACTTGCATCAGTAAGTAAATAATTGTGCAATTGCTTGTCTACAGTATGTTGTTAGCAGAGGTTGTTTAAAAGAAATTTCAGATGAGATTGTCTTGCATTTTCTGCCTGGTTAGAGGAGACTGTAGGCATGAGAGTCTCATTAGAATGATGTCAATTTTAATTAATTTTTAAGTAGTGCACTAAACAAATGAGAGAATAGCTTTGATCAGCACCTTTACCTGCAACATTTATCAGCCAACTGATCTTTATCACCTTTCCTGATGACATTAAATCAAATGCATTCTCTTTCTCAATCCATGAAACAAATGATTAAAGTGTCTATAAAATTTTCTATTCAAACTTAATCTAATTGTATGTGAATAAGAAGTTCACTTGCTTGATGGATGTGGTTTTACAATCTTGGTCTATTCAAAAGAATACTAAAACAGTGAAGTTTATCAGTAAGTTTACTGCTTTCTATGTTCCATTAACAAGCAAATAGTTGGGTCTTCATAGCATAACATAAAGCTGTGATCTTGACCTTCCTTAGGAACAGGTTTCACATAGTTTTATTTACAGAATTGACAAAACAGTAAAAGGCATTTTGTTGAAGTTTATAGTTAAATTATAATTACAATCGTCCCTGTTAATGATAATAAATGTTTTATTTGACAAATAAAGACAAATTTACCGAGCCAATTATTCTGGCTTGCTGTACCCTTTTCCAATTACCAAACGGAACTACAAATTACTTCTCAAAGACATATGATGGGAAGTTAGTCAGTGACTATATGGATTTAACCATAAAAAAGTACTAAGAATAAAGGAAATCTTTTACAAATCTTAAAGCTGTAGCAATATATGTTTGTATTATAACTTTACATATAATGTATATGTAAAACAATTGCAAGGACAAAATGAAGGTTGCTATCAAATGTAAAAAGAGAACATGAAAGCCAGGTTGATTGGTTAGAGTCAAGACTGTACAACTGCTGTTGAATATCTACAACTCCCCACATGCAGTTTTCTCTTTTATTATATCCAGTAAAGCGCACTTCTTTTGGTTGTAGAATTTGCTTTTGCTTTAACTGTGCACTTGAGCTTAATGGTGCCATAGACAGGTGCCCTCATCCTCCAAGGACAGACCTGCATCAATAATAATAATAACTTTATTTATATAGCACCAACATATTCTGCAGCGTCATACAGTCAGAGGGTTCATGTGCAAACAAAATCATACATTACATAGCAACAAACAAGTCAACATTTAAAACAAGAGACTTGTGGGCCCTGTCCACAAGAGCTTACAATCTGTATTATAGCAGCAGGATGTCGATGATGCCATTGGTTGGTCATGTGCATTTATGTCAGTGGCCGGGCATTTAAAACTGTTTTAAACAGCAGACACCTGGCACTAATGTCCATGACCGGTGGGAATGCTAGTCACAGACTTTTGACTCTTCAGATGCCGTGGTCAGTGCATGCATCTTGGTGGACTTTAGCTCCCCCGGCTGGGATCGGGGGAGCTGGAACGTGTATGCGGCAGCCCGTGTCCTCCTGTGTGACAGGAGGGTGCTGCATATTACAGTAGTTTCTATGGAGCTCCTGCCTCTGGCAGAACTCCATAGGAACATAGCAAAATTATCATTAACTCCAATGCTAATGCAAAGCAATGATTGATGATTGCTTGTAGGGAACTATAAAAAAAGTGTAAAAAAAAAATGTTTTTAAAAATAAACAAAAATGTAAAAATAGAAAAATTCCCTTTCCCCAAAATGTAAATAAAAATATGTAAACAATAAAAAGTACATATCATGGATATTTTTCGTTGCTTCACTTCCCACAAAAAAATTAAAGTCAATCAAAAATTTATACACACCCCAAAATACAAATAACAATTGAGAAAAAAAGCTGCTCTCACCTGCTCCATCTCTGCTGTGAGCACGGAAAAAAACGCACCTGGATGCGGGTAACTTGAAATCCAAACGAAAGGCAAAATTCTGCTCAGTCTCGCAGAGGTAAAATTGATACTTTATTGACGTGGTATAAAAATACATCCAGGAAAAACAATCTTAGTCTACATGTTTCGGGCTACTTAGAATGCGAGCCCTTACTCATGACAACTCATGAGTAAGGGCTCGCATTCTAAGTAGCCCGAAACATGTAGACTAAGATTGTTTTTCCTGGATGTATTTTTATACCGCGTCAATAAAGTATTGATTTTACCTCTGCGAGACTGAGCTGGATTTTGCCTTTTGTTTGGACACCTCAAAATAGTATCAATAAAAAGTACAGATCGCCCTGCAAAAATTGAGCCCTCACACAGCTATGTGCACTTAACTACAAAAAGTTATAGGGGTAAGGATATGGGGATGAAAAAATTTACATACAGTACAGACCAAAAGTTTGGACACACCTTCTCATTCAAAGAGTTTTCTTTATTTTCATGACTATGAAAATTGTAGATTCACACTAATGGCATCAAAACTATGAATTAACACATATGGAATTATATACATAACAAACAAGTGTGAAACAACTGAAAATATGTCATATTCTAGGTTCTTCAAAGTAGCCACCTTTTGCTTTGATTACTGCTTTGCACACTCTTGGCATTCTCTTGATGAGCTTCAAGAGGTAGTCCCCTGAAATGGTTTTCACTTCACAGGTGTGCCCTGTCAGGTTTAATAAGTGGGATTTCTTGCCTTATAAATGGGGTTGGGACCATCAGTTGCGTTAAGGAGAAGTCAGGTGGATACACAGCTGATAGTCCTACTGAATAGACTGTTAGAATTTGTATTATGGCAAGAAAAAAGCAGCTAAGTAAAGAAAAACGAGTGGCCATCATTACTTTAAGAAATGAAGGTCAGTCAGTCAGCTGAAAAATTGGGAAAACTTTGAAAGTAAGGGCTATTTGACCATGAAGGAGAGTGATGGGGTGCTGTGCCAGATGACCTGACCTCCACAGTCACCAGACCTGAACCCAATCGAGATGGTTTGGGTTAAGCTGGACCACAGAGTGAAGGCAAAAGGGCCAACAAGTGCTAAGCATCTCTGGGAACTCCTTCAAGACAGTTGGAAGACCATTTCAGGGGACTACCTCTTGAAGCTCATCAAGAGAATGCCAAGAGTGTGCAAAGCAGTAATCAAAGCAAAAGGTGGCTACTTTGAAGAACCTAGAATATGACATATTTTCAGTTGTTTCACACTTGTTTGTTATGTATATAATTCCACATGTGTTAATTCATAGTTTTGATGCCTTCATAGTCATGAAAATAAAGAAAACTCTTTGAATGAGAAGGTGTGTCCAAACTTTTGGTCTGTACTGTACGTGGGATCACCAAAATCGTATTGACCTGGAGAATAAAAGTAACAGCTCAGTTTTACCGCATAGGCAATGGTATAAAAAAGTCCTATAAAACTGTGGTGGAATTGTGTTTTTTTTTACAATTCCACCACATTTGGAATTTGTTTCCCGTTTCCCACCTCATTTGCAACAGTATATGGTTCCATTAGATAGAGCATCTTGTCCTGCAAAAAACAAGCCCTCTTACGGCTATGTGAAATGAAAAATAAAAGTTATGGCTTTGGGGGGGCTGGGAGTAAAAAACGAAAATGAAAAAAATGGAAAGTTTCCTGGTCATTAAAGGGTTAATACAATGGAGAAGGGAAACATTTCTAAACATGTCCTGATGATACCTTCTTTTGATTCATATGAGACATATGGGAGACAGAGTAACCCATATATAGATTGATGAGTCTACATTACTATCCATGTCTACACCCAGTCTGGACCTTAAATTATAAAGGGCATGATTAGATTAACATTTTTCAGTTATTATAAACTAAAGCACTCTGAACAAAAACATACTGTAAAAAACTGTTAATGTGAATCAGTCCTTATTTGCGTAGGTGACTGTTTTGGCACTTGTCTCGAATCACGGCCCAAGATGGCCATTAAAATGACCACTGTTTCATGTATGCTGATCGAAGTCATGGCATGTTATTCTTTAATAATATGGATTAAATGAAGGTGGTGACCTCAAAAGGGATAAGCATTTTAACATCTACCTGGCTTAGCATAAACATTTCAGACAAAAATAAAGGCTAGCTATGTAATCTGCAACTGAAGCACTTTTATGCAGGTTTTTTGAATAGGTCTAAAGAATATGAAGGAGAAAGAAAAATAGTAATCAAATAATTAAGTGGTTTCTTACTTGTCCGAAGCAATGGGTGATTGCAGGTGCAAAAAAGGTGTTTCATAAGGTACTGTAGGTCTCTTGCAAAACACTAGATCTATGTCATAGTAAGGCACATCAAATTGCATTTATTTAAAATACAAAAGAACTGTTCCGGCAGTGAATAAGGAAGGCACACACAGACAGTGAGCCCTAACTGGACATCGTCGGCTTTCCCTGCCTACTTGCAGTACAAGCCCTAGGTGGCAAGTCCGCAAATGAACTGGGAGCACTGCTAGGGAGTCACATACTATCACTGGCCCCATTATAAAGCCAGGAATGGGTTTAAATAGAGCACTGAGTCTCAGGATCTGATCCTGATAGGACATAACTTGGCACTCCATTAGTAAGAACACTAGCACAGAGGAATAGATCAGCTGAGCAATTATCCCACTGCTAGTCTCCTCCAGTACACACCCACTGAAGGCTGTCACATCACCGAGGGCATGGCCATGCAGTGCATCTCACCTGATGCGGCTGCCCCAAAGCCAGAAACCGCAGCGCTGGAGCCCAGACAGGTAAGTTCGTAACAAGAACCCAAGGAGTACAAGAAGAATGTATATACACTATAGGTGTTAACAGCAGATCCTTTAACACCTTGAGAAGCTCTGCCGTACATGAATGGCAGAAGTCCAGTCTCTAAACATGGTGCCTGCTCGCACATGCAGCGGCGCCATAGTCACTGGGTTTCTGCTATTTTAAATAGTGGAGACCTGCGGCGCATGTATGCAATCAGCCATAATGCTGATCGCATACATTTTACCTTTCAGATGCTGTGGTCAAATGTGACCACCGCATCTGATCAGTCCGCTCCGGTAACAGTTTTTTTAAAAATAAAAAGTGATCAAAAAGTCGCACACACTGCAAATTGGTACCACTGAAAAGTACAAATCGCCCTTCAAGAAATGAGCCTTCACACAGCCCCATACACATAACTACAAAAAAGTTATAGGGGTCAGAATATGGTGATAAAATATTTTTTTTTTCTCAAAGGTTTCACATTTTTTTTCAGTATTAAAACACAAATTATACAGCTGTGGGATCGTTGTAACCATACTGATCTGGAGAATGAAGATAACAGGTCAATTTTACCGTATAGTGAACGGTGTAAAAAATAAAAAAATAAAAACCTTTGTCAGAATTGCGTTTTTTCCCGATTCCACCCCATTTGGAAAAAAATTCTGCTTCCCACTACATGGTATGCAATCATAAATGGTGCCATTAGAAAGTACAACTTCTCTTGCAAAAAAATAAGCCCTCATAAGGCTATGTGAGCGGAAAAATAAAAACTTTAGGAATATGGGAAGGCGGGGAGTAAAAAACGAAAATGCAAAAATGGAAAATCTCAGGGTCCTCTAAGGGTTAAGTTGTGATATGTTGCCTCCATGAATCAGTCTTGTTTTTTTTAACACATCTCACAGATGCTCAATGATAATGACATCTGGGGAAGTTGGAGGCCAAGTCAACATCTTGGAATCTTTGTCCTGTTCCTCAAACCATTAAATTTTTCCAGTGTAACAGGGTGCAATATCCTTCTAAAATAGGCTACTGCATTTAGGAAATATTTGGTGTTATTGGTCTGCAACAGTGTTTAGTTAGATGGTAAATGTAAATGAATACCAAGACTAAAGATGAGTGAATCATTTGAGGTTCGGTTTGGTTCAGGTTCGTTGAATTTTTCAAAAAGTTCAGTTCGGGCCAAACCAAATTTGCTCAAAATGCCCTGAAAATTGGTATGTATGCCACTATTACCACCTCTGACACATCTATGCATGGGGTTTCCTCTTGAACCTCCTCCTCAGGCAGTAAAAATGCTGACTGCTCTCACACAAGTCATTAATTGGGAGACTCTCTTGACTATCTGCAATAGGGCGTGGAGGGGTTTTCTTGTCACTTCTTAGGAAGGTGTCCCACGAAAAGGAAGGTGCCTCACTAGGACGGAGTAGTGAAGACTGGGAGGACTCCATTAAAAGCCTTCTTTGGGCCTGCAAGGATGAGAAGCCGGAAGAATGCTGTGAACCCTGGCTCCACGGCATTATCTCAGACTCAGAAGTCACCTCCAAGTCATCCTGCTATGACTTATAGGAGGAGTGAGCCATCCAATCTATGATCTCATCCGCTTTCTTCTCAATGATAATGTTGTGCCTTTCCGAAGCCAGCAGTAACAGAAGGGGCCTCACAAACACTTGTAGTCCGGCATGACACAATGAAACGGAACTCCAGCTAAGATACAGATACAGTTTTTATATACCGCCATATACAGTCAGGTCCATAAATATTGGGACAGCGACACAATTGTAACATTCTTGGCTCTATACACCACCACAATGGATTTGAAATGAAACGAACAAGATGTGCTTTACCTGCAGACTGTCAGCTGTAATTTGAGGGTATTTACATCCAAATCAGGTGAACGGTGCAGGAATTACAACAGTTTGCATATGTGCCTCCCTCTTGTTAAGGAACCAAAAGTAATGGGACAGAATAATAATCATAAACCAAACTTTCACTTTTTAATACTTGGTTGCAAATCCTTGGCAGTCAATTACAGCCTGAAGTCTGGAACGCATAGACATCACCAGACGCTAGGTCTCATCCCTGGTGATGCTCAGCCAGGCCTCTACTGCAACTGTCTTCAGTTCCTGCTTGTTCTTGGGGCATTTTCCCTTCAGTTTTGTCTTCAGCAAGTGAAATGCATGCTCAATCGGATTCAGGTCCAGTGATTGACTCGGCCATTGTATAACATTCCACTTCTTTCCCTTTAAAAACTCTTTGGTTGCTTTTGCAGTATGCTTTGGGTCATTGTCCATCTGCACTGTGAAGGGCCGTCCAATGAGTTCTGAATATTTGGCTGAATATGAGCAGATAATATTGCCCGAAACACTTCAGAATTCATCCTGCTGCTTTTGTCTGCAGTCACATCATCAATAAATACAAGAGAAGCTGTTCCATTGGCAGCCATACATGCCCACGCCATGACACTACCACCACCATGCTTCACTGATGAGGTGGTATGCTTGGGATCATGAGCAGTTCCTTTCCTTTTCCATACTCTTCTCTTCCCATCACTCTAGTACAAGTTGATCTTGGTCTCATCTGTCCATAGGATGTTGTTCCAGAACTGTGAAGGCTTTTTTAGATGTAGTTTGGCAAACTCTAATCTGGCCTTCCTGTTTTTGAGGCTTACCAATGGTTTCCATCTTGTGGTGAACCCTCTGTATTCATTCTGGTGAAATCTTCTCTTGATTGTTGACTTTGACACACATACACCTACCTCCTAGAGAGTGTTCTTGATCTGGCCAACTGTGGTGAAGGTTGTTTTCTTCACCAGGAAAATAATTCTTCGGTCATCCACCACAGTTTGTTTCCGTGGTCTTCCGGATCTTTTGGTGTTGCTGAGCTCACCGGTGCGTTCCTTCTTTTTAAGAATGTTCCAAACAGTTGTTTTGGCCGCGCCTAATGTTTTTGCTATCTCTCTGATTGGTTTGCTTTGTTTTTTCAGCTTAATGATGGCTTGCTTCACTAATAGTGACAGCTCTTTGGATCTCATCTTGAGAGTTGACAGCAACAGATTCCAAATGCAAATAGCAGACTGGAAATGACCTCTGGACCTTTTATCTGCTCATTGTAATTGGGATAATGAGGGAATAACACACACCTGGCCATGGAACAGCTGAGAAGCCAATTGTCCCATTACTTTTGGTCCCTTAACAAGTGGGAGGCACATATGGAAACTGTTGTAATTCCTGCACCGTTCTCCTGATTTGGATTTGAATACCTCAAATTAAAGCTGACAGTCTGCAGGTAAAGCACATCTTGTTCATATTATTTCAAATCCATTATGGTGGTGTATAGAGCCAAAAATTTTACAATTGTGTCCATGTCCCAATATTTATGGACCTGACTGTATAAAAACAGGTACTTTATTTCTTTGCAAGATACAAATGCAGATAAAACATTGACACATTTCAGGCTATAGCCTTTTTGACAAAGGGCTAATAAAACGCGTAAATTTTTTAATCTGAATTTGTATTTTACAACAAAATTGTCAAAAACGTACCTGTCTGGGCTCCAGCAGCGAGATCTCCAGCGTTGATGCGACAGCATCGGGAGAGACACACTGCTAAGCCACACCACCTGGTGACACGACAGCGCAATTAGCAGCAGGATGTTTTTACTCCCCACAGTGGGCGTGTGCTGAAAGAGATTAGCTCAGCTGATCTATTCCTGTGTGATAGTGTTCTGACTAATCGAGTGCTGAGTCATGATCCTGGGACTCAGTGTTCTATTTAAACTCCTTCCTGGCCTTATACCAGTGATAATCTTTGACTCACTATCTGTGCTCCTGGTTGCGTATTTTGGATTACTAGTGTTTTGACCTCGGCTTGTCCTTTTGACCACTCTCTGTCTAACGTATTGGTTCTGAGTTTCTGGTCTGGTTCTGATCTCAGCTTGGCTTTTTGACTACTCTCTGTCTCTAAGTTTGGTACTTTGTCATCCTCCTGGTTCTGACTAGTGTTGAGCGAGCATGCTCGGCTGAATACCTGTTCAGCTCGAGCATCGCTATTCTCGGCACATGGTGGTACTCGGCCGAGTACCGCATGTGCTCGAGCGCCATGCTCGAGTCTCCTCCACGCACGTTTTGCGGCTGCTAAGCAGCCAATAAACATTCAGGTAAGTACTGCCATCATTGTAATGCCAGTAGCCATGTTGGCTACAGGCATTACAGTGATTGGCCGGAACGCGTAATCAGCTAATATATAGCACCCAATGACGTGGGTTCAGCTCATTGTGAGTCAGGAAGAGCTGCGCTAAGGAAGGAACAGATAGTGTAGGGAGTGTGATCACAATATATTCAATAGAAAAACGTTTCAAAGACCCAAAAGTCCTTTTAAGGACTATTGTGTGTGGTGGCAGGCTGGCAGCAATATAATATAGCCAACAATTCCCCCCCCCCCATACTTTGCAATACTTTTTCGATAGAGGGTGTCTGCAGTGACTTGTGACATCTGTGCTGCAATACCTTCTGTGTGTCAGGGCCAGATATTGGGAAAAATATTAGTGAAAACAATTATATTTTGTCCATAATTTATCCACACTATGCCTATAAACAGTGTCTGCAGTGAATTGTCACATCTGCGCTGAAATAGCATGTGTGTTTGTGTCATGGCCAGATATTAGGAAAAATATTAGTGAAAACAATTATATTTTTTCCATAATTTATCCACATTTTGCCTATAAACGGTGTCTGCAGTGAATTGTCACATCTGCGCTGCAATAGCATGTGCGCTTGTCAGGGCCAGATATTGGGAAAATTATTAGCGAAAACAATTATATTTTTTCCATAATTTATCCACACTTTGCCTATAAACCATCCCTGCAGTAAATTGTCTCATCTGCGCTGCAATAACGTGTGTGTGTCAGGGCCAGATATTAGGAAAAATATTAGCGAAAACAATTATATTTTTTCCATAATTTATCCACACTGTACCTAGAAACTGTCGCTGCAGTGAATTGTCACATCTGCGCTGCAATAGAGTGTGTGTGTCAGGGCCAGATATTGGGAAAATTATTAGAGAAAACTATCATTTTTCCATTATTTATCCACACTTTGCCTATAAATGGCCCCTGCAGTGAATTGGCACATATGCGCTGCAATAGCGTGTGTGTTTGTCAGGGCCAGATATTGGGAAAAATATAACTGACAACTAGGGTTGAGCGAACCCAAACTGTAAAGTTTGGGTTCATACCGAACTTTAAGATTTTTTCTACCCCGGACCCGAACTCAAACTTTTAAGTAAAAGTTCGGGTTTGAGTTCGGTGTTCATCGATTTAATGGCGCTTTTTGAAAGGCTGCAGGGCAGCAAATCAACAAGCGTTTAACTTGTGTGCCCTTATAAGCCATCACTACTAATGGCATGGCTGTGATTGGCCAGTGCAGCATGTGACCCAGCCTCTATATAAGCTGGAGTCATGTAGCGCTGCACGTCTCTCTGCTCTTACTAGTGTAGGGATAGGATGCTGCTGCTGTGAGGGAGAGAATAGGAAAGAATCTATCTGTTATCAGAACTTGTTAACTCTGCGATCTACAGCGATTTTTTTGTGTGGGTGCAATGCAACATTTTTGTACCCTGCCCTGAGCCCAGTGACACAGAAAAATAAGTTTTATCCGTCTGTTAGTTCGGTGGGCATCGGCGGCCATTTAGTGCAAGTTCAGTGCACCAGCACAGCATATGTGCCAGGGGAAGGGAAAATAATATAGGGAATCCGTCTGTCTGTACAGGGACCCAAGGGGTGACATATTCACATTTTTTTCTGTAAATTACAATCCAAGTAAATCCATCTGTTAGATTCTGTGGGGACAATTTATTATTATTTTTCTAAAAAGTACATTTGCGCCCTGCACTGCATTTGTGATAGTGAAAGAAAATCTGTTAAAACCATCTATTTAATTGTGGGTGAAAAAATCTTATTTTTTTTCCATAAAGTACCTTTGCTGCCTGCACTGCAAATCTGATAGTGAAATAGAATCAGTAAATCCATCTCTTTTACTGAGGGTGAAAAAATCTTTTAATTTTTTTACCATAAAGTACCTTTGCGGCCTTTGCTGCATTTCTGAGAGTCCAATAGAAGCATTAAATACTGCTGTTATATTCTGGTTTTAAAAAACACCCATTTTGTGCAAGACACTACATTTGTGACATTTGCTTCATTTGTCACAGTCCAATACAAGCGTTAAATACTGCTGTTATATTCTGGTTTTAAAAGAAACACCCATTTTGTCCTAGATACTACATTTGGGGCCTTTGCTGCATTTGTGACAGTCCAATACAAGCGTTAAATACTGCTGTTAGATTCTGTTTTTTTTTTTTAAAACACCCATTTGTGCAAGATACTACAATTGCGGCCTTTGCTGCATTTCTGAGAGTCCAATACAAGCTTTAAATCGAGATAGAGGAGTTGCTACAGAGGCCCTCAGTGGGTACTATATGTAATAGCAGTGGTATCGCGGCAGAACCACAAGATCTGCCGCACAAGAGAAGGCAATGTATTGTATTTAAATACTATGATACTGCGCTTTAGGACATAATACAATTAATATTAGTGTACAGGTATTACATATATATTCTATCTGGCACATGGAAGTATGTCAGTGCACAGGTATTTAGCTGGCTTAACCAGTGTACCTGCAATGAAGACTCCTATTTGTGCGCTGATGCTTCTGCTCGCGCTCCCGTACTTGGTATGAAGGTTTTTCTTTTTCTGCAATTAGTCCTTCTTAATGCTGGAATTCAGTATCAGTCCAGGTATAGTGTGGTTTGGCGTGCTGCCTCGCATCCCGGCCGGTGGCGCGCTGCTGCCGCAGGTGGAGGTATATACAAAAGAGTGATTGGCGCTCGCTCGGGGCTGTGAGTGACGTCACTTTGAGTATTTTTTGGATATTTCTTTAATGTAATCCCCTCCGCTTTTATTTAACTGTATTTTTTCTACCCCACAGAAATGGGAACCAGCAAAGCTACCTCCATGTTTTGCATTTTCTTTTCTGGCTCTTTTTTATGTTCTATATCATCATTTTGTTCTTCATCTTCATTTATTATTTGGCTGAGTGGGCTATATCTATTCTGTTCCAAGATATTGGTATTATGTACCTGAGCCTCTATTGTCATTTGGTTAGTTGTAGCTAATGGAATACTTGTGTCATTATCCTCTGTGTTATTATACACAGAAAATGACATATCTTCAGTGTTTGATATTTCTGCAGAGAGTTCATCTATAGTTTCCAGGGCGCTACAATCTTCGGGTCTCTCATAGTCAAATATGTGTGTAGGTAGTGAGTCTCTATTGAATTTCCACATTTTCTTTTCTTTTTTTTCTAATTCTTTATTATGTAGTCTCGTTCTTATATTGTTTACCAGAGGATGTATGCTTGGGTCATCTTTCCAGGGTCTTATTTTTTCAAAGGCTTTACATATTTCCTTACTCATAGTTGTTAGTCTTTGTTTCCTTTTGTGAATAATGAAACTGATAGCCTTTCTCGAGAAGTCATGAAACATGTGATTCCATTCTGTGATGATTTCTTTGTCTCTTCATGTCTCCTGATAGGGTCTTTTCTACTTTTAAACCTTTAGGGATAATGTTCCATTCTAAATATTTCTCTAGTGTCATGATCTCCCATAAATCTTTCAGTTCTATTGTTAGCATATCCTCTAGGTCCCGTAGGGTATTTCTGATAAATGGAAAGTGGGTGTCCACGTAATTACAATTTTTTGAGTTTTTTAAGGAATTGGATCCAAAGATAAATTGGACTCTCTGGATCCGTTCCTTTCTGTCCCACCACAGTTCCGCCATATTAATATGGGTACGTGTGGTTTTAAACAATAGCACAGAAAATTAGCAGCCCCCAGAAGCTTGTGGTATATGTAAGCAAAAGGAGATAGAGGAGTTGCTACAGAGGCCCTCAGTGGGTACTATATGTAACAGCAGCGGTATCGCGGCAGAACCACAAGATCTGCCGCACAAGAGAAGGCAATGTATTGTATTTAAATACTATGATACTGCGCTTTAGGACATAATACAATTAATATTAGTGTACAGGTATTACAGATATACTCTATCTGGCACATGGAAGTATGTCAGTGCACAGGTATTTAGCTGGCTTAACCAGTGTACCTGCAATGAAGACTCCTATTCGTGCGCTGATGCTTCTGCTCGCGCTCCCGTACTTGGTATGAAGGTTTTTCTTTTTCTGCAATTAGTCCTTCTTAATGCTGGAATTCAGGATCAGTCCAGGTATAGTGTGGTTTGGCGTGCTGCCTCGCGCCCCGGCCGGTGGCGCGCTGCTGCCGCAGGTGGAGGTATATACAAAAGAGTGATTGGCGCTCGCTCGGAGCTGTGAGTGACGTCACTTGCAGCGGTCATCAATGATCACCGGTACCAGGTATCTCTTCTCCAACGCGTTTCGAACAGACGCTGTTCTTCCTCAGGGAGTGTTACCTGGCTGTTCACGCTCTCTCTTTTTATGCGCTTATCTAGAACTTTAACCCCTTCCCTGCCGATCCTGCATGGATTTATCACCAGTCATTATTCAAAAGCAAATAGTTCTATCTCTGCATTTAGACCATTGGGTATTAGGGTGTCCATATTAAATATTAACTTATTTTTTTATCATTTCTTTAATGTAATCCCCTCCCCTTTTATTTAACTGTATTATTTCTACCCCACAGAAATGGGAACCAGCAAAGCTACCTCCATGTTTTGCATTGTAATGGCGGGATAGTGGGTGACCTTCATATTTTCTGTTTTTATTATATATGTGTTCCCCTATTCTTTTCTTTAGGGCTCTTTTGGTAGGGGCATGTTAATGTATATATAACTCCTTTGCTGTTACAAGTGATGAAATGTTTTATAGTTTGTTTGTAGGTTCCCTCCATATTACTTATTTGTGTTATTATTTTCTTGTTTTTGGATATTTTGCATCCTCTGCACGTTTTGCATGGATAGAAGCCGCCTTTTTTCCCTTCTTTTTGTTTTTGATTTTTCTCATTTGTATTTATTCCTGTGTCATTTTACATATACCCATGCTGGGTGAGATAAATATCTTGGCAAAAGACAACTTTTCCCATTTTTTTATACAAAGTTGGCATTTGACCAAGATATTTATCTCACCCAGCATGGGTATATGTAAAATGACACCCCAAAACACATTGCCCAACTTCTCCTGAGTACGGCGATACCACATGTGTGACACTTTTTTGCAGCCTAGGTGGGCAAAGGGGCCCACATTCCAAAGAGCACCTTTAGGATTTCACCGGCCATTTTTTACAGATTCTGATTTCAAACTACTTACCACACATTAGGTCCCCTAGAATGCCAGGGCAGTATAACTTCCCCACAAGTGACCCCATTTTGGAAAGAAGACACCCCAAGGTATTCCGTGAGGGGCATGGCGAGTGCCTAGAATTTTTTATTTTTTGTCACAAGTTTGCGGAAAATGATGATTTTTTCTTTTTTTTTCTTACAAAGTCTCATATTCCACTAACTTTTGACAAAAAATAAAAACTTCCATGAACTCACTATGCCCATCACGAAATACCTTGGGATGTCTTCTTTCCAAAATGGGGTCACTTGTGGGGTAGTTATACTGCCCTGGCATTCTAGGGGCCCTAATGCATGGTAAGTAGTTTGAAATCAGAATCTGTAAAAAATGGCCGGTGAAATCCTAAAGGTGCTCTTTGGAATGTGGCCCCCTTTGCCCACCTAGGCTGCAAAAAAGTGTCACACATGTGGTATCGCTGTACTCAGGAGAAGTTGGGCAATGTGTTTTGGGGTGTCATTTTACATATACCCATGCTGGGTGAGAGAAATATCTCGGCAAAAGACAACTTTTCCCATTTTTTTTATACAAAGTTGTCATTTGACTAATATATTTCTCTCACCCAGCATGGGTATATGTAAAATGACACCCCAAAACACATTCCCAAACTTCTCCTGAGTACTGCGATACCACATGTGTGACACTTTTTTGCAGCCTAGATGTGCAAAGGTGCCCAAATTCCTTTTAGGAGGGCATTTTTAGACATTTGGATCCCAGACTTCTTCTCACTCTTTAGGGCCCCTAAAAATCCAGGGCAGTATAAATACCCCACATGTGACCCCATTTTGGAAAGAAGACACCCCAAGGTATTCAATGAGGGGCAAGGCGAGTTCATAGAAAAAAAAGAAATTTGGCACAAGTTAGCGGAAATTGATTTTTTGGGGTTTTTTCTCACAAAGTCTCCATTTCCGCTAACTTGAGACAAAAATTTCAATCTTCCATGGACTCAATATGCCCCTCAGCGAATACCTTGGGGTGTCTTCTTTCCAAAATGGTGTTATTTGTGGGGTGTTTGTACTGCCCTGGCATTTGAGGGTCTCCGCAATCATTACATGTATGGCCAGCATTAGGAGTTTCTGCTATTCTCCTTATATTGAGCATACGGGTAATGAGATTATTTTTTTCCGTTCAGCCTCTGGGCTGAAAGAAATAATGAATGGCACAGATTTCTTCATTCGCATCGATCAATGTGGATGAAAAAATCTCTGCCAAAAAAAAAAAAAGGAGGGGAAAGGCGTCTGCCAGGACATAGGAGCTCCGCCCAACATCCATACCCACTTAGCCCGTATGCCCTGGCAAACCAGATTTATCCATTCACATCAATCAATGTGGATGAATAAATCATTGCCAGGATTTTTTTTTTTTTTTTTATATATATACAAAGTGTTTGCCAAAGCATATGAACACCGCCGCCTCCTCAGCTCATATTCCTCGGCAAACGTATCTTTTACTGCAGAGAAGAAATCTCGTCTTGCAGCGCCGCATACACCGACTTGTGTGTAATCTGACAGCAGCGCAATGCTTCTGTCAGAATGCACATCAGTGCTGCAGCTAGTCGATCGGTTGGTCTACCTGGAAGGTAAAAAAAACAAAGCAAAAAAGAAAAAACCAGGCCGCAATGCAATAAATTTTATTAACTTTATAATAACTTTTGAACAGAACATATAAACTTTTTTAAACTTTTTTAACTGAAAGTTAACTTTTTTGCTTACTGGTGTTTTTTTTTTTTTTTTACCTTTTATAGGACAAACCTCTCCTTCCCCATGGGACAATGTGCAAAGCGCAAATCGCCCAAAGATGTGGCGAAGTACATTATGCACTTTATCCCAGGTGAAAGGAGAGGTTTGCAGCAGCTGTGAGTAAAAGGGCCCTAATAGCCCTGTGTGCCTGTCCTGTGAGATGCAATCCCTATGCTAAGTGTACCTGTGTGTGGTACTTCCGGAAACACTCTCCAAAGCATAGGGCAGGGTGGTCAGGACAGTCAGGACAGAAATAGCGGGTGTCACGCCTTATTCCACTCCTGCTACAGACACGACATCTTTTTCGGGGTGACGGTTGGGTTGAGGTACCAGGAACGACACTGGGGAAATGTCGCTCGTGTAGACGGCTAACTACACTGGTGGATGGGGCCACGGAACCTTCTGGATACAGGAGGTTCTCGATGATCTCTTCCTGAAATTTGAGGAAGGATCCTGTTCTCCCAGCCTTACTGTAGAGAACAAAACTATTATATGCAGCCAATTGAATTAAATATACAGACACCTTCTTATACCAGCTTCTGGTGCGTCGGGAAACTAAATACGGAGACAACATCTGGTCATTGAAGTCCACCCCTCCCATGAGCAAATTATAGTCGTGGACACAGAGGGGCTTTTCAATGACACGGGTTGCTCGCTCAATTTGTATTGTCGTGTCTGCGTGAATGGAGGAGAGCATGTAAACATCACGCTTGTCTCTCCATTTCACCGCGAGCAGTTCTTCGTTACACAAGGCAGCCCTCTACCCCCTTGCAAGATGGGTGGTAACTAGCCATTCGGGGAAGCCCACGCGACTAGTTCGTGCGGTGCCACAGCAGCCAATCTGTTCTAGGAACAAATGCCTGAAGAGGGGCACTCTTGTGTAGAAATTGTCCACATAAAGATGGTACCCCTTGCCAAATAAGGGTGACACCAAGTCCCAGACTGTCTTTCCACTGCTCCCCAGGTAGTCAGGGCAACCGACCGGCTCCAGGGTCTGATCTTTTCCCTCATAGATCCGAAATTTGTGAATATAGCCTGTGGCCCTTTCACAGAGCTCATACAATTTGATCCCATACCGGGTGCGCTTGCTTGGGATGTATTGTTTGAAGCCAAGGCGCCCGGTAAAATGTATTAGGGACTCGTCTACGCAGATGTTTTGCTCTGGGGTATACAAATCTGCAAATTTCTGGTTGAAGTGGTCTATGAGGGGCCGAATTTTGTGGAGCCGGTCAAAAGCTGGGTGGCCTCTGGGACGGGAGGTGGTGTTGTCGCTAAAGTGCAGGAAACGCAGGATGGCCTCAAATCGTGCCCTGGACATAGCAGCAGAGAACATGGGCATGTGATGAATCGGGTTCGTGGACCAATATGACCGCAATTCATGCTTTTTGGTTAGACCCATGTTGAGGAGAAGGCCCAGAAAAATTTTAATTTCGGAAACTTGGACTGGTTTCCACCGAAAAGGCTGGGCATAAAAGCTTCCCGGGTTGGCGGTCCAAGAGCTCCGCAGTCAAGAACAGCTCAATAAATCCCAGGGTTGAACTGATCTGAGCTGTCTCAACCCGAACTCCAGACTGGGCAGTAAAAGGGGGAACTAATGGTGCAGCTGAAGTTGGTGACTGCCAATCAGGATTTGCCAGCACCTCAGGGACTCTAGGGGGTCTACAGGCCTGTCTGTGCGGTGGCTGCGACGGGGTAACTACTGCACGTGCCACCGTACCAGCTTCAACTGCCCTTCTGGTGCTCGCCACTTCACCATGTTGTACGGCAGTGCTGGTACTAGGTCCAGGGAGGGCTGCGCTGCTGGTGTATGCCTCACCACGTGATCCGACAGCGCCAGCCCCACTCTGCTGCTCTTGAAGCGGATCCTGCGGAACCTGTGGTCTAGCGACACGGGGCCGGGTACGCCTTTTTCTATCAGGGACCTCAACCTCCTCGTCCGAACTTTGGGTCAGACTGCCACTGCTTTCTACAGGTTCATATTCTGACCCGCTAGATTCGTCAGATGAGGGTTCCCATTCCTCATCCGACTGGGTCAGAATCCTGTAGGCCTCTTCAGAAGAATACCCCCTGTTTGACATTTGGACTACTAAATTAAGGGGTATTCCCTGAGACTACCCAAGAAAAAAAGCAAGCCTGTCTTACAAAGGGGAGGCTAGCGAAGTACCGGAGGCCGCTGCGATTGATAAAAAATATCAAAACTGATTTTTTTTATCGCCGCAGCGCTTGGAAAGTGATTGTGCAGTGATCAAAAAAATATATATTTTTTGTCCCTGCGACGGGGCGGGTGTGGGTGAATGCACGTGTGGGCGACCAATCAGGCCTGATCGGGCAAACACTGCGTTTTGGGTGGAGGGCGAGCTAAGGTGACACTAATACAATTATAGATCTGACTGTGATCAGTTTTGATCACTTACAGATACTATAAAAGTACAAATGCTGATTAGCGATACGCTAATCAGCGAATCAGTGACTGGGTGCGGTGGGCTGGGCGCTAACTGACGCTAAACTACCTAACTAAGGGGCCTAAACTATCCTAAAACCTATCAGTCAATACAAGTGGGAAAAAAAAGTGACAGTTTACACTGATCACTTTTTTCCTTTCACTAGGTGATTGACAGGGGCGATCAAGGGGTGATCAAGGGGTTAATTCAGGTGATGGGGGGTGATCCGGGGCTAAGTGTAGTGTTTGGTGGCTACTCACTGTGATGTCTGCTCCTCTGCTGGAACCAACCGACGAAAAAAACCAGCAGAGGAGCAGACAAGCCATTTAACACATCATATTTACAAATATAATGTGTTATCTGGCTTTTAATTTGATTTTTTGAAAATCGCCAGCCTGCCAGCCGCGATCATTGGCTGGCAGGCTGGTGAAAAAATACTTCTTTAACTTTTGCCAGCCCGCGATGCGCATGCGCGGGCCGGCTTTGAGCGAAATCTCGCGTCTCGCGAGATGACGCATATATGCGTGACTGTGCGCAGGGCTGCCGCCTCCGGAACACGATCCTGCGTTAGGCGGTCCGGAGGCGGTTAAGGATGTCCCAGTGTTTTTTTTATGATTTTTTTGAAAATTGGTACTTGATTGCTATATGGTGTAATAATGGGCGATATTTTTGTACCAATTTCGATCTCCAGAGTTTTTACTTTGTTCTTACTTTCTGTTAATAGGGTCTGCCTATTTATTTGGTTTATTTCAGATTTTTGTTCTGACAATTTTATTGTATCATAGCCCTTGTATTCCAGTTTTTTCTGTAAAATTTCTGCCTCCCTCTCATATTCCCCTATTTTTGTGCAATCCCTTCATAGTCTCATGAATTTTACTGCGCAGGATATTTTCCAACCATCTGGGAAGATGGCAACTATTCATGGCAATGAAGCTATTTCCATCAGTTGGCTTACTATAGGTTCTGGTAAGTAGTTTGTCCCCTTCCACATAAATAGCTAAGTCTAAAAAGTTGATTTCCTTTCTGCTATATGTTGAGCTAAATTCTAGATAAAAATCATTTTTATTAATTTCATTTAAAAATTCCAGCAACTTTGTTTCCACCCCATCCCATATAAAAATAATATCGTCTATAAAACGCCGCCAGAGGACGAGACCCGCACGGGGGGCGCCATTGGGGTGGATGAACAATTCCTCCCACCAACCAACGTCCAAATTTGCGAACCCCGGTGCGAATCTCGTCCCCATTGGAACTCATCAAGCAGGAAAGAGAGCCCCTACCAAACATTGAAGAAACGCCACTAGCCTCCCCAGATGGTACTCTCTTTGTGGATGGGTCCAGGTATTCTGAAGAATAGTGTTTCTATTGTTTGATGCCATACACACTGATTTGAAACCGAAATCAAAATACAATCAATTACAGGAATACTCCTCGGCACTAAACAGCTTTATGAATCAGGTAACAAGAGACATAAGAAAAATCCGCTATCCAAAAAAAACTCAATATATGTGCAATATCTCAGAGGAGGAAAAGAAGGCCATTATCACTATGCAGAAAAATCATGACATCATTATACGTCCAGCAGATAAGTCCTAATAAATACCGAGGACTACAAGGGTGAAGCAGAGAATATTCTAAGTGATGTAAGAACATACAAAAAATTTAAAAGTGACCCCATTGGGATTTTTAAAAAACAACTTAAAGGGCTAGATCGAAAAGGGACAGACATAGGGATTTTAAATAAAAAAGAAGCGGCTTTTATAAATAATGAACATCCAAAAATTGCTGTGTTATACCATAATCCCAAAATACATAAAAACATCTAAAAACCACCGGGGAGACCAATAGTGTCTGGTATAGATTGCCTTACTAGCCCGTTGTCCAGGTACATCGACCAACAGCTACAGCCATATGTACAGGTACTCCCAACCTACCTTAAAGATACTAAACATACTTTACAAATTCTAAATAATATAGAATGGAGAAACAACTACATAATTGGCACACTGGACGTAAAATCTCTATACACTGTTATAGAAAATAAAAAAGGAGTAGACGCCGTTCAACATTTTTTAGAAACAAAAGGGGAAATGCCTGAAGCACAAATAAACTTCTTGGGAGACTGTATCACGTTTATCTTAACAAAAAATTATTTTATACAATGAAAATTTTTACCTCCAGATGTGGGGGACGGCGATGGGGACGAGATTCGCACCGGGGTTCACAAATTTGTACGTTGGTTGGTGGGAGGAATTGTTCATCCACCCCAATGGTGCACCCCGTGCGGGTCTCGTCCTCTGGCGGCGTTTTATAGACGATATTATTTTTATATGGGATGGGGGGGAAACAAAGTTGCTGGAATTTTTAAATGAAATTAATAAAAATGATTTTTATCTATGATTTAGCTCAACATATAGCAGAAAGGAAATCAACTTTTTAGACTAGGAATATGAGAGGGAGGCAGAAATTTTACAGAAAAAACTGGAATACAAGGGCTATGATACAATCAAATTGTCAGAACAAAAATCTGAAATAAACCAAATAAATAGGCAGACCCTATTAACAGAAAGTAAGAACAAAGTAAAAACTCTGGAGATCGAAACTAGTACAAAAATACCGCCCATTATTACACCATATAGCAATCAAATACCAATTTTCAAAAAAATCATAAAAAAACACTGGGACATCCTTAAAGAGGATAAAATAATAGGTGAAATTATCCATAAAGACCCCAAATTTGTGTTTCGAAGGGCACAAAATGTAGGCAACATAATTGCATCTACAGGTAGATGTACAGGAATAAATACAAATGAGAAAAATCAAAAACAAAAAGAAGGGAAAAAAGGCGGCTTCTATCCATGCAAAACGTGCAGAGGATGCAAAATATCCAAAAACAAGAAAATAATAACACAAATAAGTAATATGGAGGGAACCTGCAAACAAACTATAAAACATTTCACCACTTGTAACAGCAAAGGAGTTATATATACATTAACATGCCCCTGCAATAAGATTTATGTGGGCCGTACCAAAAGAGCCCTAAAGAAAAGAATAGGGGAACACATATATAATATAAACAGAAAATATGAAGGTCACCCACTATCCCGCCATTACAATGCAAAACATGGAGGTAGCTTTGCTGGTTCCCATTTCTGTGGGGTAGAAATAATACAGTTAAATAAAAGGGGAGGGGATTACATTAAAGAAATGTCCAAAAAAGAACCAAAGTGGATATTTAATATGGACACCCTAATACCCAATGGTCTAAATGCAGAGATAGAACTATTTGCTTTTGAATAATGACTGGTGATAAATCCATGCAGGATCGGCAGGGAAGGGGTTAAAGTTCTAGATAAGCGCATAAAAAGAGAGAGCGTGAACAGCCAGGTAACACTCCCTGAGGAAGAACAGCGTCTGTTCGAAACGCGTTGGGGGAGAGATACCTGGTACCGGTGGTCATTGATGACCGCTGCAAGTGATGTCACTCACAGCTCCGAGCGAGCGCCAATCACTCTTTTGTATATACCTCCACCTGCGGCAGCGAGGCAGCACGCCAAACCACACCATACCTGGACTGATCCTGAATTCCAGCATTTAGAAGGACTAATTGCAGAAAAAGAAAAACCTTCATACCAAGTACGGGAGCGCGAGCAGAAGCATCAGCGCACGAATAGGAGTCTGCATTGCAGGTACACTGGTTAAGCCAGCTAAATACCTGTACACTGACATACTTCCATGTGCCAGATAGAGTATATCTGTAATACCTGTACACTAATATTAATTGTATTATGTCCTAAAGCGCAGTATCATAGTATTTAAATACAATACATTACAAGCTTTAAATACTGAAATTGTATTCTGGTTTAAAAAACAAACAAACATTTTGTCCTAGATACTACATTTGGGGCCTTTCCTGCATTTGTGACAGTCCAATACAAGCGTTTAATAATGCTGTTATTTTCCGGTTTAAAAAAAAAACACCCATTTTGTGCTAGATACTACTGACAGTCCAATACAACCAGTCAATACTACTTTTACATTGTTGGTTGACAAATTAAAAAAAATTGTGACCGTGTAGTAATTGTTTAAAATTTGCCTGTCACACTGTTGTGTGACCTCAATCAATTTTTCCTTTTTATAACACCGGCACTGCCTTACTGTCAGGGAACTTAATTGTTGACTATTGGCAGTTACATTGTTGCCTAGCATAACCCATCTGTTAGTTTGGTGGGTGAACGCGAAATATGAGGAGAGCGTCAAAATAAGGACGTGGCCTCGGTCGTGGTGCTGCTGGTGTTGGTGGAGCTCCTGTTGCAGGAAGAGGTCGTGGTCGATCTGTGCCAGCTACATGCACAAGTGAAATACATATCTCAGGTGGGAGTAGGCGACAGAACCTTCAGCGGTATTTGGTAGGGCCTAATGCGGCTCTACGAATGGTGAGGCCAGAACAAGTACAGGCGATAGTAGATTGGGTGGCTGACAGTGCCTCCAGTTCCTTCAAATTGTCTCCCACCCAGTCTCTTGCTAAAAGATCAGAGTTGACACCTGCAGCCCATGGCCATCAGCCTTTCCCCTCACCCCCTTGAAAATCAGCCAAGCAGTCTGAGCCCCAAGTCATGCAGCAGTCTCTTCTGCTTTTTGATGACTCTGCTAGCAGGGTTTCCCAGGGCCATCCACCTAGCCCTGCCTCAGCAGTGGAAGAGGTTGAGTGCACCGATGCCCAACCACTTATGTTTCAGGATGAGTACATGGTAGGACAACCGCAGCACATCTCGGATGATGACGAAACACAGGTGCCAACTGCTGTGGCTTTCAGCAGTGTGCAGACTGACAAGGAGGGCAGGGGTAAAGAGTGGGTGGAAGATGATGTGGAGCATGAAGAGATACTAGACCCCACATGGAATCAAGGTCATGAGAGTGATGTGTGCAGTTTAGAGGAAGAGGCGGTGGTCGCACAGATGCACCAGCACAGCAAAAGAGGGAGCAGGGTGCAAAAGTGTCTGTCAAATTCTTGGGTGACATTTTACCATTTTTGCCGTGAATAAACCCCTGCTCTGCATAGGTGACAGGGACCTAAATTTAGAAAAATCATCTGTTACATTCTCAGGTGACATTTTACAATTTTTGCTGTATTACAAACCCCTGCTCTGCATAGGTGACAGGGAACTAATTTTTGTAAAATCGTCTGTTCCATTGGTGGGTGACATGAACCCAGTTTTGCCGTGAATAAACCCCTGCTCTGCATAGTTGACAGGGACCGAAATTTTAAAAAATCATCTGTTCCATTGGTGAGTGACATTAACCCATTTTTGCCGATGAAGAACCCCTGCTCTGCATAGGTGACAGGGACTTAAATTTCTAAAATTCGCCTTTAATTGACGCGCGCCCCCTCCTTTCATTCGATCCTTCTGCTTTAACAACTTGTCCAACATTTCCGCTCAATCACATTTCAGCCATTGACCTTCCTTTAGATGTGGTATCCCTTTCTCACGCTCTCTCTCCGGCATGGAACCCTGATTCCCCGTTACCCGTGATCACCATGGTAGGTGCATAAATGAACATCGAAAGTTGATAGAGAAGATATCCAATTGGATTGTGGACGTCAAGGGGACGTGCAATCAGGCAGAAGTTATCTACAGTCAAAAAAAGGCAGCAGGGTCTCTCCTGTCTAACGTTTCCAAATCCAAAATACCCCAATGACATTCCCTGTAATTTTTTTAAAATAATTCCAATAACAGGGCATCTTAAGAGTCCTGTATTGTTATTTATCGTCACTACATCCCCGAGTCGGGAGTGGGTAATTGCCGCGCGCCCCCTCTTTTACTCGTATGCTTCTGCTTCAATAACTTGTTCTACATTTCCGCTCGATCACATTTCAGCCATTGACCTCCCTTGGATGTGGTATCCCTTTCTCATGCTCCCTCTCCGGCATTGAACCCTGATTCCCCGTTACCCGTGAGCACCATGGTAGGCACATAAAAGAACATCGATAGTTGATAGAGAAGATATCCAATTGGATCAGGGACATCACACGGACGTGCGATCAGGCAGAAGTTATATAGAGTCAGCAAAGCTGCAGCAGGGTCTCTCCTGTCTAACGCTTCCAAATTCAAAATAACCCAGTGACATTTCCCTGTAATTTTTCATTAATCATTCCAATAACAGGGCATCTTAAGAGTCCTGTATTGTTATTTATCATCACTACCTCCCCGAGTCGGGAGTGGGTAATTGCTGCGTACCCCCTCCTTTACTTGGATGCTTCTGCTTCAATAAATTGACCCACATTTCCGCTAGATCACATTTCAGCCATTGACCTCCATTGGATGTGGAATCCCTTTCTCACGCTCCCTCTTCGACATGGAACCCTGATTCCCCGTTACGCCTGATCACCATGGTAGGCGCATAAAAGAACATTGAAAGTTTATAGAGAAGATATCCAATTGGATTGTGGACGTCACAGGGATGTGCGACATGGTTGAGCAGTATGTGTGCACACGCCTACACGTACTGAATGATGGGTCTGGCCCCTTCAACTTCTGGGTCTCTAAATTGGGCACATGGCCTTAGCTTGCCCTTTACGCCTTTATGGTGCTGGCCTACCCTGCAGCCAGTGTATTGTCTGAACATTTGTTTAGCACGGCAGGAGTGGGTTATCAAAGAGAAGCGCAGCCGCCTGTCCACAGCCAATATGGACAAGCTCATGTTCATTAAAATGAACCAGGCAGGGATCCCACAGGACTTGTCCGTACCTTGTGCAGAATAGACATGTATACTGGCCTCACCCAGCCATTGTTGTACTCCAGTGCACTTTCTCTTTGTTTTATTTTTTGTGTTTCACAAAAATAAATAAATAATAAAATAAAATATAAAACAAAACCAAAAAACAGTGTTGGCTACCTCCTCCTCCACCGCCTTTTCTACATACACCGCAACATCCACCGCCTCCTCAACCTCCTACTCTATATGGACCTCCTCCTCCTAGATCATTTCCCTATCCGCATTTGTTTGCAGAGCACTTGCCATGCTCTTAACCACATTTTGCTGCCATTTGCAGCCATCTAGCCCTTTTCATGACTTTTTTAGAGCCATTTTAGTGCTCCAAAGTTCGGGTCACCATTGACCATTGGGTTCGGGGTCAAGTTCGGGTCAAGTTCATGTCCCGAATTTGAACTTTTTGGTGAAATTTGGCCGAACCCGTCAAACCCAAACATCCAGCTGTCCGCTCAACTCTACTAATAACAAATATATATTTTCCATAATTTATCCAGAATTTTCCTATAAACGGTGTCTGCAGCGAATTGTCACATCTGTGCTGCAATAGCGTGTGTGTGTGTCAGGCCCAGTTATTGGGAAAAATATTAGCGAAAACAATTATATTTTTTCCATAATTTATCTACACTTTGCCTATAAACGGTGTCTGCAGTAAATTGTCACATCTGCTCTGCAATAGCGTGTGTGTGTGTGTCAGGGCCAGATATTGGGAAAAATATTAGCGAAAACAAATATATTTTTTCCATAATTTATCCATAATTTTCCTATAAACGGTGTCTGCAGTGAATTGTCACATCTACGCTACAATAGCGTGTTTGTTTGTCAGGGCAAGATATTGGGAAAAATATTACTGACAACAAATATTTTTTCCATAATTTATCCATAATTTTTATTTATTTTTTTATTTATATTTTTATTGTAAATTTCAATGTATAACAGAGGGTAACAGGGTACCAAGGGATAGGCTCGCAGGCCATGTCAAATATAAGATATGATACAGAGGTTGTACACTTTCATTGTAAAAATTACAAAAAGCATGGGTTAGCTCACAGTACAGTCATCAGCGATTTGAAAAAGACGTGTGATAAATATTGTGTTTGCCAAACTGTAGTCTGAGAAGAGGACGACATGACCTGATACAAATGGTCTTAAGTCAGCCATGTGGAATATGAGAGTCTCCTAGTCAAGACGCTAATTACATTGGGAGAGTGTGGTGAATGATAACATATGTATGTCTTAAACTGTTTAGTCAACTATGGGATATTCTAAGTTATGAGGGATCTATATTTAGACCACAGGGACCATCTCTTTAGGAACATCAAGTGTGTACGGGATTCCCATGAAGATAGTTCCTCAAACCTATAGATCTGATCAATTTTTTGGGTCCATTGTTCTTGGGAAGGGACTTCAGATTGCAGCCAAAATTTAGGGCGTAGAAGGCGGGCCGCCAGCAACATCTGTGAGAATACAAAGGGTGGCTTAACATTCTCCTTTTCTTGGGAGAGGGACAGTAGAGCTAACTGGGGAGAAGGTTGGATCGAGGTGCCACAGACTCTGTTGGCAACTGAGAAAACCTCACACCACCACTTATGGATAAGGGGGCAAGCCCACCATATGTGAAGAAAGGTTCCTCTCTCCCCAAGGCACCTCCAGCAAACGTCAGAAGCAGACACAGAAAATCTTGCTGTCTTGTCAGGCGTATTGTACCATCTGGTGAGGATTTTATATCCATTTTCCTGAATTCTGACGCAGCGGGAGGCACCGTGAGGGGATTCAAGTAGTTTAGGTAGACCTTCAAATGGAATTGTAATGTTCAAGTCTGTTTCCCAGTGTTTCACAAAGGATGGTTTAGCTATCATTGGGGGCAGCCGCAATTTACTGTATAACTGTGAAATGAGTTTTCCGGGTGTTGGGTGTATTGAAATCAGAGCTTCCAACCAAACCAAAGGGCGAGAAAGATCCCCTATTTTAACATGTTGTTTTAGATAAGCTCTGAGGTAAGCAATGGAGAGAAAATCTCTCGGATGGGGGTTGAGCAGGGCATTTGTTTCATTTAAGTCCATCCACACTCCCGTAGGGAGAGCCAAGGAGGTTATAGGAGTTGAGGCGGAGATAAGTCCTATTGAAGGTGATTTTCTGAGGGTAGAGGGGGCTGTATTAATAACATCAGACACAGATAAGGTGGGGGATGGAAATGGGATGGAGCAGTGTGAGGAGGATAACCACTTCCAAACTTCCAGCGTGGCTTTAACTATTGGGTAGTGAGGCACAAGGCCAGGAAGAACTAATCTATGACCCAAAAGAAGTGATCTAACTGGTCCGTTCAAAATATCTAATTCTATCTGAACCACTGCGGAGGAAGGGGGAGAACGTAACCAAGCTATTGCGCGTGATAAGAAGAATGGCTTTCCCGTATATCTCGGGGTTTGGCAAGCCAATTCCCCCAGCATGCCTCGGCTTGGTGAGGAGAGCAGTTGAAAGTCTCGCTTTCTTTCCACACCAGATGAAAGATCTGAACTTTTGCATAATCGTGTCATAATAGTGTTTTGGAACAGGTATGGGGAGAACTTGCTGTAGGTATGTGAGACGGGGAAGTATTAAAGAAGAAAGAAGGTTTTTGCGACCAAACCAGGACAGTGTTGGGTTAGATCGGGCCAAGTTATCAATAGCTTCAAAAAGCGAATTTTTTAAGGGGGTGTAGTTAAGAGAGAAAAGTTCAGATATTTCAGGACTAATCTTGATCCCCAAATATGTGATATTAGGGGAGGACCAATTAAATGGAGACTCCCTCATCAGTTGACTTTTGGTTGTCCGGGAGATGCCTAAGCAAAGGACTAGTGATTTGATGGCATTAATTTTGAAATCTGACATGACACTGTACGCCTTAAGGTGAGTCTGAATTCGGGGTAAGGATACCTTCGGGTTGATTGTCATCATAAGAACATCATCTGCGAAGGCAGCTATTTTTTGTTCCCTGCCTCCCAAACATAGACCTACTACCTCCTGGTCCAATCTTATGGTAGCTAAGAGTGGCTCAAGGGCCAAAATAAATAAGAGGGGTGATAGGGGGCAGCCCTGGCGGGTCCCGTTTCTAATGGGAAAAGGGGAGGATAGGTTACCATTAACTAATACTGAAGCTGTTGCATGTTCATACATCGAGAAAGTAGATTGAACAAAGGAATCAGGCAAACCAAAGCCCAGCAGTGCTTGCTTTAAGTATAACCAATTAACCCTATCGAATGCTTTCTCAGCATCCGTGCTAAGTAAAAGCATAGGAGAGGAGATTCGTTTGGCATGACAAAGAGTATTTATCACTCTGGTGGTGTTATCCTTGCCTTCCCTATTGCGGATAAAGCCAACTTGGTCCCCATGGACAAGTTGAGGGAGAAGAATAGCTAATCTATTGGCTAACATCTTGGCCAGGAGCTTGAGGTCTATGTTTAGGAGGGAAATGGGCCTGTAATTGGAACATATCTTGGCGTCTTTCCCTTCCTTAGGAATGAGAGTAATGTGGGCCGCAGTCATATCTCTTGAAAGAGGAATTCCCTGAAAAGTCTGGTTGCATACTTCTAAGAGATGGGGGAGAAGGAGTTCATGGAATTTTTTATAGTAAGCTAATGGCAGACCGTCAGGGCCTGGACTCTTTCCTGCCGGCATTTGGTGCATTGCTTTTTTAAGTTCAATTATGGAAAAAGGGGATTCCAGACTAGATTTCTGTTATGGGGAAATGTTAGGAAGTTTAGCAGCTTTCAGGAAAGAAGATGTAGCGGAGGCACGAGTATTTGGGTCTGTGGCTGAGGGAAGGTTATATAAATCGTTATAGAAGGAACGAAAATGGGCAGCAATCTGGTTAATAGAGAAGATAGGAGAACCATCATGCGAGGATAGCTGATGGACGTAATTTGCTGATCTCCTCCCTTTAACTCTGTTCATAACAAATTTTGTGGCTTTATCGCCATGTGCGAAAAATTTGTGCTGTGAACTCATGTAATATTTGGCTGCTCTAGAAGATAGGAGGGATCTTAGTTTGGCCCTATACTTCGATAGTTCTTGGAATTCAGGGTCAGAGGGTTTATTTTTGTGTTGCGACTCTAGTCTCTGGATGTTTTTCAATTTCTCTTTCCCTTATTCTTTTTTGGTGAGTGCCAATATTGATGAATTGTCCCCTAATTACTGGTTTGTGGGCATCCCAAAGAGTGTTCACTGCTAATTCGGGGTTTTTATTTAGCGAAAAATACTCGGTGATGTGTTTGGAAATTAAATCTACTGAGTCCTGGTAACCCAGGAGGGATTCATTTAGGCGCCAGTTGAAGCACGAGGGAGTTTCGTTAGGGGCTAAGACAGAAAGAAATATGGGGGAATGGTCTGAAACATGTATAGAGCCAATAGACGCCTCTCTACACAAATGTATGTGTTCTTTAGAGATAAAGAAGTAGTCTTTTCTGTGATAGGTACCATGTATTGGGGAGTAGAACGTGAAGTCTGAATCATTAGGGTGATGTGATCGCCAGACATCTATCAGGTGTAGGTCCCATAAAGCATTCCTGATGGTTTTTAAAGCTTTATTTGAGTGGGAAGATTTGTGAGAAGAGGTATCCAGTTGTGGGAAAAGTGCTACATTTAAGTCGCCCCCTGCAATTACTATACCCTCCTTAAATGATTCTATGACAGGGAATATGTCGGCGAACCACCGAGCTTGATTAGAATTAGGGGCATATAAATTGATAAGGGTGTAAATTTGAGGCCCTATAGTGCCTTTAAGTAGAATAAATCTACCGTCTGGGTCAAGGATTTGGCTAACAAATTTAAAGGGGATTTTCCTTTGCAAACCAATGCTGACCCTGCTAGAGGCCGAATAACTACCCCCACAGTGATACCAATTGGAATAGTGCGAAAACCGCATGTCAGGGTAGTGGTTGAAGCGGAAGTGTGTCTCTTGCAGGAAAATCACTCCAGCCCCGGCTTTTCTTAGAATGGTAAAGATTTGGCTCCGTTTTGAAGGGGAATGAAAACCTTTAACATTGTAAGAGGCCACTATCAGATCAGCCATTAGATATGGTGTGCGTGGTAGTACCTTGTTGCTGGCGTGACTTTCCCGGAGAGAATATAGCAGATTTGTGATGATCCGCTGCTTCATGCATCTTGGAAGTTGAAGTAGGTTGGAGAATATTCCTTTTCAGTGGAAGAGACAGATACCTTGGATTAGGGATAAGGGGAGGGGACAGAATACAACGAATTAAACAAACAACAGAGGAGAAAGCAGACATTCTTAAATATGTCCTGATCGGGAGGGGGGTAATTGGTCTGTAGACCGGTTGGGAGATCGTATAACGCCCATAAGAGGGCAGTAGTAGGGCAAGAAAGGGATGAAAGGCCCTTAAGGCCAATAGTGCGAGTTGTATGAAATCACAATGGCTCTAATATCTTAAAATAAGTGAATGGGAGATTATGACTTCTAAATAACAGCATCACATAAAACAAGCAAGAATAGATCACATATTACAATCTACTGTTCTTGAGAAAGGCTCCTCGGTGTGAGATGCATGCCTCTTTTCTTGAAACGGGAGGACTTCGGCGTACGTAGCACTTCAAAGGGAGCCACCTTGGGAACATCAGGTAAGGCATTTAAATCTTGAAAAAGTTCCCAGTTTTCAATCGGCAGTGCAGGTATATTCAGTAGCTCATAAACGGCTGTGAGATCTGTGAAAGATGAGATGTTAACCCTCTTGCCTGCATATGTGAAGGCTAGACCAAACGGATAGGACCAACGGTACAGCACTTTATTAGAGCGGAGCCAGTCTGTCAGGGGCTTGAGGGACCTGCGTTTCTTCAAAGTTGAAGGAGCTAAGTCCTGATATATATCAATCCTAGATTATTCATATTCTATGTCGGAGCAGTTACGTGCCGCCTCTAGGATAGCAGTTTTCACTTGAAAGTTGAGAAATTTGCATATGATGTCCCTGGACGGTTCGGTCGGTTTAGGCTTAGGTCTCAGGGCTCTGTGCGCCCGTTCTATGACCACTTCATGTGGGAAGTCAGGGCCCAGTAGTGATCCGCATATTTCAATTATAGTAGCCGATATATCACCAGGGGGGACCGATTCTGGCACTCTTCTAAATCTCAGATTATTTCGGCGCCCCCTGTTTTCCTGATCTTCTAAAGAAGCATGAAGATCATTCAAATACATTGCGCAGCGGCGAAAATAATCTGACACTGCAGACTGGTGAGTTAAGATGGCTGTTTGGTGCGATTCAAGGGTTTCCACACGCTCCCCAATATGCCTCACCTCATGCCTGCAGGCTGACAATTCTGCCAGGATCGGTTCCATTACTCTATTGAGAGCTCGGTCGAGGTATTTCCTTGTGATCGGCAGCTCAGTAGTGGAGTGGATGTCCTCTGATCCGCTTTCTTCCTCCGATTGAGCAGATGCGCGCTTCGGAGCTTTAGGTTGCGGTGTCGGCGCCATCTTAGGCTCTCTGGCAGCTATCGTGGTGGCCACTTTCTTGAGAAATTTCTCCATATCTCCCCCAGGAATTTGGTTTTTGGAGGTAGCAGGGGGATCACCTTGCCTGGCATTCCCGATTTTCACCATTCTTGCCACAATAAGCTAATTTTAGCTGGCGTTAGGGACGATTCTCCTTACAGAGCAGAGAGCTATGCGACCATCTTCATCCGGCGCAAGCTCCGCCCCCCTCATTTATCCATAATTTTTAGTGATAAGCGAGCATGCTCGGCCGAATACCTGTTCGGCTCGAGCATCGCTATGTATCGAGTACCAAATGTACTCGAGCGGCATGCTCGATTCTCCTGCCCGTATGTTTCGCGGCTGCTAAGCAGCCAATAAACGTGCAGGTAAGTACTACCATCACTGTAATGCCAGTAGCCATGTTGACTGCTGGCATTACATTGATTGGCTGGCTGGAACACGTCATCGGGTACAATATAGCACCCGAAGACGCGGGTTCGGCCCATTGCGAGTCAGTCGAGCTGCGCTTAGGAAGGAACAGATAGTGTAGGGAGATTGTGATCACAATATATTTCAGTGAATAACGTTTCAAAGACCAAAAAGTCCTTTTAAGGACTATTGTGTGTGGTGGCAGCAATTTAATTGCGCAAAGTTGTACTCAAATGATTTTTTTTATACTTTGCGAAATAGAGATTATTTTTGCTATATAGAAAGTGTCTGCAGTGACTTGAGACATCTGTGCAGCAATACCTTCTGTGTGTCAGGGGCAGAGATAGGAAGAATATAAGTTAAAACAATATTTTTTCCCCATAATCCAGATCTTTGCTGTCAACGGCGTAATCCGTGAATTGTGTGATATGCTGTTCAATAACTTGTGTGGTTGCCAGGCCTAGATATAGGGAAAAAATTATAATTTCGAAAAAACATTTCTCCCATTATCTGTCCACATTTCTGCTGTCAACGGTGTAATCCGTGAATGTGTGATCTGCGCTTCAATACCTTGTGTGGTTGTCAGGCCTAGATATAGGGAAAAAAATTAAAATATAGAAAACCATTTTTCTCCCATAACCTATCCACATTTTCTGTCAACGGTGTAATCGGTGAATTGTGTGATCTGCGCTTCAATACATTGTGTGGTTGTCAGGCCTAGATATAGGGAAAAATATTAAAATACAGAAAACAATTTTTCTCCCATAATCTATCCACATTTTTGCTGTCAACAGGATAATCCATGAATTGTGTGATCTGCACTTCAATACCTTGTATAGTTGTCAGGCCTACATATAGGGAAAAAAATTAAAATGCAGAAAACAATTTTTCTCCCATAATCTATCAACATTTTTGCTGTCAACGGTGTAGTCCGTGAATTTTGTGATCTGTGCTTCAATACATTGTGTGGTTGTCAGGCCTAGATGTAGGGAAAAAAAAGTAAAATACAGAACATTTTTCTCCCATAATCTATCCACATTTTTGCTGTCAACGATGTAATCCATGAATTGTGTGATCTGCGCTTCAATACCTTCTGTGGTTGTCAGGCCTAGATATAGGGGGGAAAAAATGAAATACAGAAAATAATTTTCCTTCCATAATCTATCCACATTTTTGCTGTCAACGGTTTAATTCGTGAATTGTGTGATCTGTGCTTCAATACCTTGTGTGGTTGTCAGGCCTAAATGTAGGGAACAAAATGTAAATACAGAAACAAAAATTCTCCCATAATCTATCCACATTTTTGCTGTCAACGGTGTAATCTGTGAATTGTCTGATCTGCGCTTCAATACCTTGTGTGGTTGTCAGGCCTACATATAGGATAAAATATAAATATAAATATAAACTACATCAGAAAACAGTGTCTGTACCGCAGATTCTAATAATCTGGGCCTAAAATAGTGTCCATATTCTGTGGTGGTCTGTGACATACAGTACACCATCCGAAAACTGTTTAAGGAAAATTCCAAAAATCAGGGCCTAATATAGTGTCCATATTCTGTGTGTTTCTGTGACATATACTGTCCTGCATCAGAAAACGGTGTCTTTAGCGGACTGTAAAAAAATCTGCGCCACATCTAGTGACAAAACCATTAATATGAAGAAGGCGAGCACTGGGGAAGTGGGCGTGATGCTGATGGTGCACGCAGAGGCCGTGGCCCTGGGCGCAATGAAACTGTGACTGCTGCAAGTGCACCAGAAAAAAAAAAATATAAATCCACTGTACCCAGCTTCATGTCCAACTTAGCTGGGCGGCGCAGGACAACACTGTCCAAGTCGGACCAGTGCGAACAATTAGTTGGTTTGGTTGGATTGCTGAAGATAATGCTTCCACTTAGTTAAGCGCCACCCTCTCTTCATTAAGTACAATCTCTGTAGCCAAGAGTCTGGTCAACCGAATCCTCTCTCTGATCATCCTTCCTCCCACCATGGAGAGGCTTGCCAAACGAGTGATCCCACACTCAGATATTCAGAGGAGCTCTTTCCAGCGCCACTATTACATTTGGCCCTCACGCCCAACACGCTTGAAGAGGGACCTGACATATTGTGCCCTGATTCCCAACCTCTTGAGCCTTCACAGTCTCAAGAAGATGACAGTGGTGAACGGCAATCATTTGTTCACGAGGTGGATGATGATGAGACACAGTTACCAATCACTGAGGCTGTGATTAGGTCAAGTCAAGGATGAGCAGAGTGAGGAAGTGGAAGAGGAAGTGGTTGATGAGGAGGTCACTGATCCAACATGGGAAGGTGAAAAGCCGAGCGAGGACAGCAGTACAGTACGAATGCCTGGGTCCACAATCTGGGTCTGCGGGTCACACCACTGCCTCCTCTTTCCCTGTGTTACTCACTGCTGGCCAATCCCCTGCTGAAGGCGCAGGCCCGGATGCCCCTCGCCCTGCACCTGGACATTCGCATGAACCATCAGCAACAACATTCACTTCCCTGTCCCAGAGCAGCGTCCAAATGTCACAGTCATTTGAGCGAAAGCGCAAATACCCACCCAGAGACCATAGCACTAAATGTGCAACTTTCAAAATTACTGGCCCTTGAAATGTTGCTATTTTGGTTTTTCGACACTAAGGACTTCCGTAGCCTGATGTCGGCGGCCGTCCCTCGGTACGGAGTCCCCAGCCGTGTGTGCCGTGCCCACCTTACATCAGCATGTGTCCCAGAACATCACCTGTGCCCTGACCAACGCAGTTACTGGGAAGGTCCACTTAACCACGGACACATGGACAAGTGCTGGTGGCCAGGGATGCTACATCTCCCTGACCGCATACTAGGTGAATGTTGTGGAGGTCGGGAATGAGTTGTACCCTGGGATGGCACAGGTGCTACCCACGCCCAAGATTGCGGACCTCTGTGAGGTTTTAAAAAACTTTGATGAATCCACACAGATGGTTAGTGGCGATAACGCTATTATCAGCATAACCATCCCACTGCTGTGTCTACTCAAAAGATCACTGCTCACAATTAAGGACGACACTCTGAATGTGGCAGACAAGTAAATGGGGGAGGACATTACACAGGGTGATAGCCAGCCCTTTTCAGCGCGAATTGGACCATGAAGAGGAGGAGGAGCTGGAGACAGTTGCCTCTGCTACAAAGGGTAGTACCCATGAAACTTTAATTCAATCTGTTCTGCATGGATGGGCAGAAGAGGAGGAGGAGGATGAGGAGATGGAGAGTCATCCTGATGTCGACATTGACGTCTTGCCTGTTGGTACTCTGGCACACATGGCTGACTTCATGTTAGGCTGCCTTTCCAGCGACCCTTGTGTTATACGCATTTTAGAAAACACGGATTACTGGGTGTTCACCCTTCTCGACCCTGCTACAAAAATAACTTCTCATCTCTAATTCCTGTGGTGGAGAGGACGAGTAAAATGGTGCAATACCAGAAGGTACTTGAAGACAGATTGCTCCAAAATTTTCCATCTGTCAACGCTGGAGGCAGAGTCCGTACTTCCTTAGGAAACCGAGGAAGGGAGACAAGGGGAACACACAGCAGTTCCAACAAAGGCAGGGCAACCCTCTCCAAGGCATGGGACACTTTCATGATACCCCGCCAGCAACCTCACCCTGAAGCGCAGCCAAGGAGGGAAACGTTTTGGAAGATGGTGAAGGAATGCATAACAGACCGTGTAAGCATCATAAATGATCCCTCAGTGCCTTACAACTACTGGGTTTCCAAGCTGGATATGTGGCCTGAACTTGTGCTCTACGCCTTGGAGGTGCTGGCCTGTCCTGCCGCCAGCGTTTTGTCTGAGCGTGTATTTAGTGCTGCTGGTGCATTATAACAGATAACTGTATCCGCTTGTCCACTGACAATGCTGACATGTTGACTCAGATAAAAATGAACAAGGCCTGGATTGCCCCTGACTTCTCAACTCGACCAGAGGACAGCTGAGCTGATGATGAACATAAAGGCAATTTCAATCTATCATTTATAATGTACTTAATCTACTGTAGTGTATTCCCATGCACCTTTTCCACCACAAAAAAGATTGTATATATTCCCTAGACTCTAATTTTTCTTAATAGGGTCAGCTTAACTGCAGGTTCTCGCCCCTAATGTTTTAGAGGGTCAGCTCAGCAGCAGGCCCTCGCCCCTAATGTTTTAGAGGGTCAGTTCAGCAGCAGACCCTCGCCCCTAATGTTTTAGAGGGTAAGTTCAGCAGCAGGCCCTCGCCCCTAATGTCTTATAGGGTCAGTTCAGCAGCAGGCCCTCGCCCCTAATGTTTTACAGGGTCAGTTCAGCAGCAGGCCCTCGCCCCTAATGTTTTAGAGGGTCAGCTCAGCAGCAGGCCCTCGAATATAATGTTTTAGAGCGTCAGTTCACCAGAAGGCCCTCGCATATAATGTTTTAGAGCGTCAGCTCACCAGCAGGCACTCGCATATAATGTTTTAGAGCATCAGTTCAGCAGCAGGCCCTCGTCCATAATGTTTTAGAGGCTCAGTTCAGCAGCAAGCCCTTGCCCCTAATGTTTTAGAGGGTCAGCTCAGCAGCAGGCCCTCGCATATAATGTTTTACAGGTCAGCTCACCAGCAGGCCCTCGCCCCTAATGTTTTAGAGGGTCAGCTCAGCAGCAGGCCTTCGCATATAATGTTTTACAGGGTCAGCTCACCAGCAGGCCTTCACCTCAAATCTTTTACTAGGTCAGCTCACCTGCAGGCCCGAAACTCAAATCTTTTACAGGGTCAGCTCACCTGAAGGCCCAAACCTAAAATCTTTTACAGGGTCAGCTTACCTGCAGGCCCGCAACCGCAACTCAATGTGAATGAGGCCCTACTTTATGTGATATACATGTTGTATCGGAGTGCCTCTTACTTGTAATTTTTGGCAGCACTTGCACTTTATATACAAGTAAATATACAGGAAAGAATGTTTTCAATCAATTTTTTGCTATAAAATCGATTTTTTTTTCTTTGGTTTCGTGCGTAAAACCTTAATTAGATTGTGGGCCTGGGGATCACTTTAAGGCTTTTTAAGCAGCATCATCAGCAGCATGGTGATAAAAATGAGTGGCCAGGTGACATGGTGTGGAGATGGCAGCATGAGGAGGCCACATAGTGGCAGAATGACAGAGTCTGGATAAAAGACTGAGGCCACAGATTGTTGAGAAAGATGCAGGTGGAAACAAATCTGTAGAGCTGTATGACGGTCACCTACAGATTAATGCAGCCATCAAAATCAAGTTGGGTTTGTCGGTTCTACCTCAGCTCACCAGCAGGCCCGCATCGAAAATCTTTTACTTGGTCAGCTCACCTGCAGGCCCGCAACTCAAATCTTTTACAGGGTCAGCTCACCTGCAGGCTCTCAACTCAATGTGAATGAGGCCCTCCTTAATCTGTGGAGCTGCATCACTGTCACCTGCAGACCAGGGCCGTAGCTATAGGGGAAGCAGGGGAAGCTGCAGCTTTTGGACCCTGACCCAAATGGGGCCCATCCAGGAGGAGGAGGACTAAAGGATTTGGTCAGGGTCCCCTCAACAGTATTACACAATGAAATTAGATACAGTGACAGTATAGACAGTGTATAAAACTGATGGAAAAGCTGCCGGCCCTGGACTGAGAGAGCGATCTTTACTAGCCACAGGAATGGGCAAGTCATGAAAGGAAGGGGTCACTAAAAAATTACTGTGGGATGGAGCCCAATTAAAAAATTTGCTATGGGGCCCAGTCAATTCTAACTACGCCACTGATGCAGCCCACAAAAGCAAGTTGGGTTTATCGATTACAAAACCTTAATTAAATTGTGGGCCTGGTGATTAAGGTTGAGCGAACCTGAACTGTAAAGTTCGGGTTCGTACCGAATTTTAGGATTCTTTGACCCTGGACCCGAACATTTCAGTAATAGTTTGTGTTCAAGATTGGTGTTCTGCGATTTAATGGCGCTTTTTGAAAGGCTGCAGGGCTAGTGTGCCCTTAGAAGCCATCACAGCCATGCCTACTAATGGCATGGCTGTGATTGTCCAGTGCAGCATGTGACCCAGCCTATATATAAGCTGCAGTCACGTAGGGCCGCATGTCACTCGGCTCTTACTAATCTAGGGATAGGATGCTGCTGCTGTGAGGGAGAGAATAGGTTAAGACTCTATCTGATATCATAACTTGTTGTTAACTCTGCGATCTACAACAATTTTGTTTTGTGGGTGCATTGCAACATTTTTGTACCCTGCCCTGAGCCCAGTGCCACAGAAAAATACGTTTTATCCGTCTATTAGTTAGGTGGGCATCGGCGGCCATTTTGTGCAAGTTCAGTGTACCAGCACTGCATATGTGCCAGGGACAATAATTGAACCCTGTTCTTTTAGTTCAGTGGGCAACATATACCCATTTTTTAACTGCACCTGCACTGCATATCTGCCAGGGGAAGGGAAAATAATATAGGTAATCCGTTTGTGAGTTCAGGGACCCAGGGGGTGATATATTCACTTTTTTTTCTGTAAAGTACAATCCAAGTAAATCCATCTGTTAGATTCTGTGGGGACAAATTATTATTTTATTTTTTTTGCTAAAAAGCACATTTGTGCCCTGCACTGCATTTGTGATAACAAAAGAAAATCAGTTAAATCCATCTGATTATTTGTGAGTGAAAAAATCATATTTTTTTCCATAAAGTACCTTTGAGGCCTGCACTGCAAATCTGACAGTCCAATACAAGCGTTAAATACTGCTGTTATATTCTGGTTAAAAAAAAAAACATTTTGTGCAAGATACTACATTTGCGGCCCTTACTGCATTTCTGACAGTCCAATACAGCCTTTAAATACTGCTGTTTAGTGTTGATCACGAATATTCTAATTTCGCATTTTTATCGTGAATATAGGTACTTCGAAAATTCGCGAATATTTCAAATATAGTGATATATATTCGCAATTTTTTTAATCAGTACACATGTTCCCTCACTGCTTCTAGCTTGTGGGCCAATGAGAAGGCTGCAGTATATTTGACTTTAGGAGTAGTGTTGTTTGCGAATTTTCATCTTACAACTATTAGACAAAGAAGATTATAGCACTATATTTGCTAAATTGCTCTATATTCGTTTTTTTTCCCGAATATTCGCTATATTGCTATAACTTAGTTTTTTCGAATATTCGTAATATTCTAAAACAAGAATATATAGCAATATAGCGAATATTCGAAAAAAAAACAAAACGAATATAGAGCAATTTAGCTAATAAAGTGCTATAATCTTCTTTGTCTAATAGTTGTAATTTTTTTCTCATCTGAAGTTCAGATTGGAAAAAAATTACAACTATAAAAAATAAAGATTATAGCACTATATTAGCTAAATTGCTCTATATTCGTTTTTTTTTTTCAAATATTCGCTATATTGCTATATATTGTTGTTTTAGAATATTACGAATATTCGAAAAAACTAAGTTATAGCAATATAGCGAATATTCAAAAAAAAAAACTAATATAATGAAATCTAGCTAATATAGTGCTATAATCTTTTTTTTAATAGTTGTCATTTTTTTCCAATGTGAACTTCAGATGAGAAAAAAATTACAACTATTAGACAAAGATGATTATAGCACTATATTAGCTAAATTGCTCTATATTAGTTTTTTTTCGAATATTTGCTATATTGCTATATATTCTTGTTTTAGAATATTACGAATATTTGAAAAAACGAATATAGAGCAATTTAGGTAATATAGTGCTATAATCTTCTTTGTCTAATAGTTATAAGTTGAAAAATTTGCAATAAAATTTGCATTACTAAAATTTGCATTACAAAAATTTGCATATTACACGATCACTACCTTGCCGATTTTTCGAGTAAAAAAATCGTAGAATATTCTACAAGATATTCGAGAAATATCGCGAATTCGAATATGACCCATGCAGCTCATCACTACTGCTGTTATATTGTGGTTTAAAAAAAAAAACCACAATTTTGTGCAAGATGCTCTATTTGCGGCCTTTGCTGCATTTCTGAGATTCAAATACAAGCGTTAAATACTGCTGTTATATTCTGGTTTTAAAAAAAACACCCATTTTCTGCTAGATACTACAGTTGCGGCCTTTGCTGCATTTCTGACAGTCCAATACAAGCGTTAAATACTGCTGTTATATTTGGTATTAAAAAAACACCCATTTTGTGCAATATACTACATTTGCAACCTTTGCTGCATTTCTGACAGTCCAATACAAGCGTTAAATACTGCTGTTATATTCTGGTATTAAAAAAACACCCATTTTGTGCAAGATGTTACATTTGCGGCCTTTGCTGCATTTCTGACAGTCCAACAAAAGCCTTTAAATAATGCTGTTATATTGTGGTTTAAAAAAAAACACCCATTTTGTGCAAGATACAACATTTGCGACCTTTGCTGCATTTCTGAGAGTCCAATACAAGCGTTAAATAGTACTGTTATATTCTGGTTTTAAAAAAACACCCATTTTGCTAGATACTACATTTGCAGCCTATGCTGCATTTCTGAAAGTCCAATACAAGCGCTAAATACTGCTGTTATATTCAGGTTTTTTTTAAAAACACCCATTTTGTGCTAGATACTACATTTGCGGCCTTTGCTACATTTCTAAGAGTCCAATACAAGCACTAAATACTGCTGTTATATTCTGGTTTTAAAAAAAAACACTAATTTTGTGCAAGATACTACATTTGTGGCCTTTGCTGCATTTCTGACAGTTCAATACAAGCGTTAAATACTGCTGTTATATTCTGGTTTAAAAAAAAAAACATTTTGCTAGATACTACATTTGCAGCCTTTGCCGCATTTCTGAGAGTCCAATACAAGCGCTAAATACTGCTGTTATATTCTGGTTTAAAATAAAAAAACATTTTGCTAGATACTACATTTGCGGCCTTTGCTGCATTTCTGAGAGTTCAATACAAGCGTTAAATACTGCTGTTATATTCTGGTTTTTAAAAAAACACCAATTTTGTGCTAGATACTACATTTGCGGCCTTTGCTGCATTTCTAAGAGTCCAATACAAGCACTAAATACTGCTGTTATATTCTGTTTTTTTAAAAAAACACCCATTTTGTGCAAGATACTACATTTGTGGCCTTTGCTGCATTTCTGACAGTCTAATACAACCTTTAAATACTGCTGTTATATTGTAGTTTAAAAAAAACACCCATTTTGTGCAAAATACAACATTTGCGACCTTTGCTACATTTCTGAGAGTCCAATACAAGCGTTAAATACTGCTGTTATATTCTGGTTTTTAAAAAAAACACCCATTTTGGGCAATATACTACATTTGCAGCCTTTGCAGCATTTCTGAGAGTCCAATACAGCCTTTAAATACTGATTTAATAATGTGATTTAAAAAAACACACCCATTTTGTGCTAGATACTACATTTGCGGCCTTTGCTGCATTTCTGAGAGTCCAATACAAGCGTTAAATACTGCTGTTATGTTCTGGTTTTAAAAAAACACCCATTTTGTGCAAGATGCTACATTTGTGGCCTTTAATGCATTTCTGACAGTCCAACAAAAGCCTTTAAATACTGCTGTTATATTCTGGTTTAAAAAAAAAACACCCATTTTGTGCAAGATACAACATTTGCGACCTTTGCTGCATTTCTGAGAGTCCAATACAAGCGTTAAATACTGCTGTTATATTCTGGTTTAAAAAAAACACCCATTTTGCTAGATACTACATTTGCAGCCTTTGCTGCATTTCTGAGAGTCCAATACAAGCGCTAAATACTGCTGTTCTATTCTGGTATTAAAAAAACACCCATTTTGTGCAAGATACTACATTTGCGGCCTTTGCTGCATTTCTAAGAGTCTAATACAAGCACTAAATACTGCTGTTATATTCTGGTTTAAAAAAAAAACACCCATTTTGTGCAAGATACAACATTTGCGACCTTTGCTGCATTTCTGAGAGTCCAATACAAGCGTTAAATACTGCTGTTATATTCTGGTTTAAAAAAAACACCCATTTTGCTAGATACTACATTTGCAGCCTTTGCTGCATTTCTGAGAGTCCAATACAAGCGTTAAATACTGCTGTTATATTCTGGTTTAAAAAAAACACCCATTTTGCTAGATACTACATTTGCAGCCTTTGCTGCATTTCTGAGAGTCCAATACAAGCGCTAAATACTGCTGTTATATTCTGGTTTTTAAAAAAACACCCATTTTGTGCTAGATACTACATTTGCGGCCTTTAATGGATTTCTGACAATCCAATACAAGCGTTAAATACTGCTGTTATATTCTGGTATTAAAAAAACCACCCATTTTGTGCAAGATACTACATTTGTGGCCTTTGCTGCATTTCTGACAGTCTAATACAACCTTTAAATACTGCTGTTATATTGTAGTTTTAAAAAAACACTCATTTTGTGCAAAATACAACATTTGCGGCCTTTGCTGCATTTCTGACAGTACAACAAAAGCCTTTAAATACTGCTGTTATATTGTGTTTTTAAAAAAACACCCATTTTGTGCAAGATACAACATTTGCGACCTTTGCTGCATTTCTGAGAGTCCAATACAAGCGTTAAATACTGCTGTTATATTCTGGTTTTAAAAAAACACCCATTTTGTGCAAGATACTACATTTGCGGCCTTTGCTGCATTTCTGAGAGTCCAATACAGCCGTTAAATACTGCTGTTATATTGTAGTTTTAAAAAAACACCCATTTTGTGCAAGATACTACATTTGCGGCATTTGCTGCATTTCTGAGAGTCCAATACAAGCGTTAAATACTGCTGTTATATTCTGGTTTTAAAAAAAACACAAATTTTTTGTAAGATACTACATTTACGGCCTTTGCTGCATTTTCGACAGTTCAATACAAGCGTTATACAGTCAGGTCTATAAATATTGGGACATCAACACAATTCTAACATATTTGGCTCTATACACCACCACAATGGATTTGAAATGAAACGAACAATATGTGCTTCAACTGCAGACTGTCAGCTTTAATTTGAGGGTATTTACATCCAAATCAGGTGAACGGTGTAGGAATTACAACACTTTGCATATGTGCCTCCCACTTGTTAAGGGACCAAAAGTAATGGGACAATTGGCTTCTCAGCTGTTCCATGGCCAGGTGTGTATTATTCCCTCATTATCCCAATTACAATGAGCAGATAAAAGATCCAGAGTTTATTTCAAGTGTGCTATTTGCATTAGAAATCTGTTGCTGTCAACTCTCAAGATGAGATCCAAAATGCTGTCACTATCAGTGAAGCAAGCCATCATTAGGCTGAAAAAACAAAACAAACCCATCAGAGAGATAGCAAAAACATTAGGCATGGCCAAAACAACTGTTTGGAACATTCTTAAAAAGAAGGAACGCATCGGTGAGCTCAGCAACACCAAAAGACCCGGAAGACCACAGAAAACAACTCTGGAGGATGACCGAAGAATTCTTTCCCTGGTGAAGAAAACACCCTTCACAACAGTTGGCCAGATCAAGAACACCCTCCAGGAGGTAGGTGTATGTGTGTCAAAGTCAATAATCAAGAGAAGACTTCACCAGAGTGAATACAGAGGGTTCACCACAACATGTAAACCATTGGTGAGCCTCAAAAACAGGAAGGCCAGATTAGAGTTTGACAAACAACATCCAAAAAAGCCTTTACAGTTCTGGAACAACATCCTATGGACAGATGAGACCAAAATAAACTTATACCAGAGTGATGGGAAGAGAAGAGTACGGAGAAGGAAAGGAACTGCTCATGATCCTAAGCATACCACCTCATCAGTGAAGCATGGTGGTGGTAGTGTCATGGCGTGGGCATGTATGGCTGCCAATGGAACTGGTTCTCTTGTATTTATTGATGATGTGACTGCTGACAAAAGCAGCAGGATGAATTCTAAAGTGTTTCGGGCAATATTATCTGTTCATATTATGCCAAATGCTTCAGAACTCATTGGACGGTGCTTCACAGTGCAGATGGACAATGACCCAAAGCATACTGCAAAAGAGTTTTTTAAGGGAAAGAAGTGGAATGTTATGCAATGGTCAAGTCAATCACCTGACCTGAATCGGATTGAGCATGCATTTCACTTGCTGAAGACAAAACTGAAGGGAAAATGCCCCAAAAACAAGCAGGAACTGAAGACAGTTGCAGTAGAGGCCTGGCAGAGCATCACCAGGGATGAAACCCAGCGTCTGGTGATGTCTATGCGTTCCAGACTTCAGGCTGTAATTGACTGCCAAGGATTTGCAACCAAGTATTAAAAAGTGAAAGTTTCATTTATGATTATTATTATGTCCCATTACTTTTGTTCCCTTAACAAGTGGGAGGCACATATGCAAACTGTTGTAATTCCTACACCGTTCACCTGATTTGGATGTAAATACCCTCAAATTAAAGCTGGCAGTCTGCAGTTAAAGCACATCTTGTTTGTTTCATTTCAAATCCATTGTGGTGGTGTATAGAGCTAAAAATGTTAGAATTGTGTCGATGTCCCAATATATATGGACCTGACTGTATACTGCTGTTATATTCTGGTTTAAAAAAAAACACCCATTTTGTGCTAGATACTACATTTTTGGCCATTGCTTCATTTCCAACAGTCCAATACATCCAGTCAATACTGCTGTTACATTGTTGGTTGACAAATTCACATTTTTTGTGACCGTGAAGTACTTGTATAAAATTCGCCTGTCACACTGTTGTGTGACCTCAATAAAGGTTTCCTCTTTATGACACCGGCTCTGCCTTACTGTCAGTGAACTTATTTGTTGACTATTGTCGGGTACATTGTCGCTTGACATAAACTATCTGTTAGTTTGGTGGGTGAACGCAAAGAATGAGGAGTGTGTCAAATAAGGGACGTGTCCCTGGTTGTGGTGCTGCTGGTGTTGGTGGAGCTCCTGTTGCAGGGAGAGGACGTGGTCGATCAGTGCCAGCTACACAAACAAGTGAAACACCTTCCTCAGGTGCGAGTAAGCGACAGAACCTTCAGCGTTATTTGGTAGGCCCGAATGCGGCTCTACGAATGGTGAGGCCAGAACAAGTACAGGCGATAGTAGATTGGGTGGCTGACAGTGCCTCCAGTTCCTTCACATTGTCTCCCACCCAGGGCTGGGACAAGGTCCACCACCAACAGAGGCTGAGCTGCCCAAGTGCGCCCCCCCCCCCATCTACCCCACCAGACATTTATATATTTATTCCTGCAGCTCTAATGCTCTGATGATCACTGATCAGTAGATGACTCAAGTCAAGCCTCCCTCCCCCCACGCTATTTAGATATGTATGTTTGTTATTAATCATCATCCACCCCAAACCCACCACACACCCCCCCCCCCCCCCCACCGCCGTCCCCCCAGGGCGTTCCTTGTCATTTTACCCCATCCAGAACCCCATCAGACTTCAGATCAGACGGAAAAGAATATTATCTTTATTTAAGAACTATCTTACTTCACTTGAGGGCAGACTCTCACGCTCTATCCCTGCTGGGGCCTGGGCTGGGTCCTGGTCTCCAGAGGGCGCACATGTGACCTGACTGCATACAGTGCGTCAGGTCAAAGTGCGCGTTATACGCAGCCAGTCAGGCAAGCACTGAGCAGAGACCATAGCAGCGGAGCGGCCGAGCCAGGAGGCGGAGCGGGGAGGGAGCACGTAAGTCAGTGCCAAGTGCTCACTACTCCCTGCGTCCTCCAGCGCGGCAGCAGCAGCGACGTGGTCAGTGGCCTGCCAGCCGCCCAGAGGCTGGGGAGCTGGCCTGCGCCCAGGGCCGGTGCAAGGTTTTTTACCAACACAAGCGAACCTACATTTTGGCGCCCCCAACCCCCAAAATGTAGGTTCGTCCAATAAGACGCACCTAGGTTTTAGAGGAGGATAATAGGAAACAATATTTTTCATTCCACCTCAGGTCAGACCAGCCATCAGACCCCCAATGTTAATTAGACCTCAGCTCACAGGCACAGCCCCAATGCTTCAGATCAGACCCCCATGTCAGCCATCAGCCCTCCATGTCATATTTCTCCCCGTCCATGGCACAGACAGGCTACAGACATTGTCTCCGGCCCATCATGTAACCCCATCCTCACCCATGTCACATTTCTCCCCCTCCATTTGATTGCTCTAACACCTAAAGAAATTTTTTTTTTTTTAAACTGATGTTTCTCCAGATGATCTTATGTTAAAAGTCGTGGTAATAGAGTCTCAAAGGTCTATAGAAGCAGGTAAACTATTTTTACAAACCTTTGAGACTCTATTAACACTACTATCAACATCAGGTCATTTAGAGAAACAGCATGTTTTTTTAATTAGGTTTTTCCTTTAGGTGTTAAAACATAACTTTCATTTGATTGCTGTAACACCTAAAGGAAAAATCATTTTAAAAACCTGCTGTGTCTCTAGATGACCTTATGTTGACAGTAGTGTTAATAGAGCCTCAAAGGTCTGTAAAAATAGGGTAACTGCTTCTATAGACCTTTCAGACTCTATTACCACTGCTATCAACATAAGGTCATCTTGAGAAACAGCAGGTTTTTTATTTGTTTTCCTTTAGGTGTTCAAGCAATTGACCTGTCTAGTTCGGAGGAAGAGGCGGTGGTCGCACAGAGCCACCAGCACAGTAAAAGAGGGAGCAGGGTGCAAAAGTGGAGCGGCCGTCCTCTAGACAGTACGCCTGCTACCGCCCACCGCACCAAGGAACCGAGCACACCAAAATCAGCTTCAAGGAGTTCCCTGGCGTGGCAGTTCTTCAGACAATGTGCTGATGACAAGACACGAGTGGTTTGCATGCTGTGAAAACAGAGCCTAAAGCAAGGCATAAACGTTCTAAACCTGAGCACAACCTGCATGACCAGGCATCCAGGGCCGGTGCAAGGATTTTTGCCAACACAAGCGAAGCTACATTTTGCCCCCCCCCCCCCCCCCCCAGCTAACCTGGCCCTGGTCCCGCTTGCATCAGCTGGCTTCTCCTCTGTGTGGTCCGGGTATCTTCGCTCAGCTTCAGACAATCGCTGGTTTGAGGACCGTATTTTTCGCCCTATAAGATGCACCAGACTATAAGACGCATCTAGGTTTTAGAGGAGGATAATAAGAAAAAAATATTTTCCATTACACCTCAGGTCAGACCACCAATCAGACCCCCAATGTTAATCAGGCCTCGGATCAGACCCCTAATGCCTCAGATCAGCCCCCATTTCAGCCATCAGCCCCTATCCATCAGCCCCCCATGTCAGCCATCAGCCCCCCATGTCAGCCTTCAGCCCCCATGTCACATTTCTCCTCCTCAAGGCCTCCATGTCACATTTCTCCCCCTCCATGTCACATTTCACCCCCTCAATATCACATTTCTCACCCCTCCTTTGCACATTTCTCCCCCTCCATGTCAAATCACCTATGTCACATCAGCCCTCCATGTCACATTTCTCCCCCTCCATGTCAAATCACCTATGTCACATCAGCCCTCACATTTCTCCCCCTCCATCCATGTTGCCACATTTCTCCCCCTCCATCCATGTTGTCACATTTCTCCCCCTCCATCCATGTTGTCACATTTCTTCCCCTCCATCCATGTTGCCACATTTCTCCCCCCTCAATCCACGTTGTCACATTTCTCCCCCTCCATCCACGTTGTCACATTTCTCCCCCTCCATCCATGTTGTCACATTTCTCCCCCTCCATCCATGTTGCCACATTTCTCCCCCCTTCATGCATGTTGTCACATTTCTCCCCCTCCATCCATGTTGCCACATTTCTCCCCCCTCCATCCATTTTGCCACATTTCTCCCCCTCCATCCATGTTATCACATTTCTCCCCCCTCCATCCATGTTGTCAGATTCCCCCCCTCCATCCTTGTTGTCACATTTCTCTCAGCCTCCATTCATATTGTCACATTTCTCCCCCCTCCATCCATGTTGTCACATTTCTCCCCCTCCATCTATGCTATCACAATTCTCTCCCCCTCCATCCATGTTGTCACATTTCTCCCCCCTCCATCATGTACATTTCACCCCCCCCATGCCACATACATTTCTCCCTGTGGGCCGCACAGACAGACTACTCAGAGACCTTTGTCCACACAGTTACTTACCACCAACAGCTCCGCCTCCAGTCTCCAGACTTCCGCTCCCCAGTCAACACCAGTTGCTGCTGCCTGCCGCTCGCCGCCGCCGCAGCGCCACTCGGCAGTCACAACCCCCTGACCCCGTGACTGTCTGTGTTGTCAATGCCGTGTTGCTGCTGAGCCTGACTGCCTCTCTGTGAGGAGGTAAGGGCCGGGGCCGCACGGCACACCTACAGGCTGGGGCGGGCTGCCGGGCAAGTCCGCAAGTTATGTATTTAAAAAATAAATAAATAAAACATTTCTGCCCTGGTGCCGCTTCCCCTTCTCTGCGCCCTCAAGCAGCTGCTTGGTCTGCCTTATTATAGAGCTGGCCCTTCAGGCATCTAAGTGCAAAGCACGAGCTGCAGTGGAGTAGACACCTCAAAAATCAAGAAAGGTTTCTGGCTCCTCCTGCTTCCTCTTCTGCTGCAGTCTCAGCCTCTTCATCCCCCTCTGGAGTGACAGTGGCACCTGCCACCCCGCAAACAGAGCATGTGCCAGCAACACCACCACCTGGGTCGCCAAGCATCTCCACAATGTCCCATGGAAGCATTCAGCTGTCTATCTCCCAAACAATACAGTAGAGCGAAAGAGGAAGTACCCCCCCACCCACCCGCTATTCTTGGCCCTGAATGCCAGCATTTAAAAATTCATGTCCTTTGAAATGCTGTCATTCCGTCTGGTGCAGACGGAGAGTTTTAAAAGCCTTATGGCTGTGGCTGTCACACAGTACGTTGTTCCCAGCCACCACTACTTTACCAGGCAAACTATTCCTTCCCTGCACAACCAAGTGGGGGACAAAATCAGGTGTGCGCTGCGCAACACCATTTGTGGCAAGGCCACCTAACTACGGATACGTGGACCAGTAAGCACGGTCAGGGACATTATATCTCCCTAACAGCTCACTGGGTAAATGCAGTGGCGGCTGGGCCTGAGGCAGATAGCAGTTTTGCGCATGTCCTTACACCACTGAGGATTGCAGGGCGTTTCTCTTTGTCTCCTGTTGCTTCCTCCTCTTACTCCGCTTCCTCATCCTCTATCACCTCCTCATCCGGTCAGCTCCCTTGCCTGGCGCATGTGCTGAATTTGGTGGTGCAGAAATTCCTGAAAAATTACCCCAATATGTCAGAGCTGCTGCAGAAAGTGCAGGCTGTCTGTGCGCGCTTTCGGCATTCTCACCCTGCTGCTGCTCACCTGTCAGCGCTACAGCTTAAAGTCTGCGTTTCCGCTCACAGCCCCATATGCGACGTGCCCACAAGGTGGAACTCCACCTTGCACGTGCTGGCCAGACTGTGTGAGCAGCAGAAGGTGATAGTGGAGTTTCAGCTGCAGCACGCACGATGAGTCGCTCTGCGGAACAGCACCACTTCACCACCAATGATTGGTCCTCCATGCGAGACCAGTGTGCCTTGATGCGCTGTTTCGAGTACTGCACCAACATGACAAGTGCCAATGACACCGTTCTCAGCGTTACTATCCTACTTCTATGCCTCCTTGAAAAAACGCTTTGGGCGGTGAAGGAATAGGATGTGGCACAGGAGGAGGAGGAAAAGGGATCATTTACAAGGGTTTCAGGCCAGTCATTTACAAGTGGCTCCGAGAGTGGGTTCCTGCACCAACATACGCCAGGTACACAATTGTCCAGCCAGGGCACAGTTCTGGAGGATGACAGGGTGGGGGAGGAGGAGGAACCGTGTTCACATCAGGGTGGCACCCAAACCAGCTCATGGCCATCACTGGTGCGTGGCTGGGGGGATACAGAGGACACAGATGATACACCTCCCACAGAGGACAGCTTGTCGTTGCCTCTGGGCAGCCTAGCACACATGAGCGATTACATGCTGCAGTGTCTCCGCAACGACCGCCGAGTTGGCCACATTCTAACTTGTGCTAATTACTGGGTGGCCACGCTGCTGGATCCCTGTTACAAGGACAACGTACCGTCCTTAATTCCATCACTGGAGCATGATCGTAAGATGCACAAATACAAGTGACGCTGGTAGATGCTCTGCTGATGGCATTCCCACCTGACAGCGGCGGCCCAGTGGAAGCACAAGGCGAAGTCAGAGGAGGAGGAAGAGGTCGCCAACACAGTTGGGGCACCGCCAGCACCTCAGAAGGCAGGGTTAGAATGGCCGAAATGTGAAAAAGCTTTAGCAGCATGCCACAACAACCAACACCACCAGCTGATTTGGAATGTCTTAGCAGGAGGCAGCATTTCAGCAACATGGTGGAGCAGTATGTGTGCACACGCCAACACGTACTGAATGACGGGTCTGCCCCCTTCAACTTCCGGGTCTCCAAATTCGGCACATGGCCTGAGCTTGCCCTTTACGCCTTGGAGGTGCTGGCCTGCCCTGCAGCCAGTGTATTATCTGAACGTGTGTTTAGCACAGTTAGCACGGCAGGGGGCGTTATCACAGACAAGCACAGCCGCTTGTCCACAGCCAACGTGAGCAAGCTCGCGTTCATTAAAATGAACCAGGCATGGATCCCACAGGACTTGTCCGTAACGTGTGCAGAATAGACATGTATACCGACCTCACCCAGCCATTGTTATACTCCAGCGCACTTTCTCATTGTTTTATTTTTTATATTTCCCGATGTTTTGGGGTGTACCCTAATTTAAACAACAACAAAAATAAAAGTACCAGGATTGGCTACCTCCTCCTCCTCCACCGCCGCTTGCACCTACAACGCCACGTCCACCACCTCCTCAACCTCCACTCCATATGGACCTCCACCTCCTAGATCAAGATTATAATTTTTTATTTTTGCGTATTTTATGTTATTTTAAGTAATTTCACTAATTCGTCTGATACATTGTCGGGTGAAATTCACCAATTTTTGGCAGTGATATACCCCTGCTCTACATGGTGGACAGGAAAATACATTTTACTAATTCGTCTGTTACATTTTTGTGTGACATTAAACAATTTTTGGCTGTGATATACCTGCTCTTCATAGTGGACAGGGAAATAAATTTCACTAATTCGTCTGTTACATTGTTGGGTGACATTCACCAATTTTTGGCTGTGATATACCACTGCTCTGCCTAGTAGACAGGGAAATACATTTCACTAATTTGTGTGTTACATTGTTTTGTGACATTCACCAATTTTTGGCTGTGATATACCCCTGCTCTACCGAGTCGACAGGGAAATACACTTCACTAATTCGTCTGTTACATTGTTGTGTGACATTCAACAATTTTTGGCTGTAATATACCCCTGCTCTACATTGTGGACAGGGAAATACATTTCCCTAATTCGTCTGTTACATTGTTGTTTGACATTCACCAATTTTTGGCTGTGATATACCCCTGCTCTACATTCTGGAAAGGGAAATACATTTCACTAATTCGCCTGTTACATTGTCTGGTGAAATTCACCATTTTTTGGCTGTGATATACCCCTGCTCTACATTGTGGACAGGAAAATAGATTTCAGTATTCAGAAAATAGGAAAATCCAGCTCACCCGCTTTAGAATCCAGATAATCAACCCTTGGTGCACAGAAGTGTATGTAAGACCTCAGTGATTATAAAGATGAAAGAATTCCAGCACCTGTAATCTTTGAGTGACGATTTCTTTATTCCAGCAGTGGATAATAAAACATTGATGGCAAAATCTTCACACATCCAGTTACAGTCAGTTACAGTCAACGCGTTTTGAACAAATGAATGTTCTTACTCATGACTGCCCTTTGTGATTCTCCATCCCCCATTTGCTGGGCGGGTGGTCAAGTTCAGGTGTAGACAATGGAGTGGGTAATTGCAGGTAGAAAGGCCGTCTGTTTAAACCTCTAATACAAAAAATCATGTGGTACATGTTAAAAGGAACATACAATATGGTTTTGCCTGCATTAAGTAGATATTTTAACTGACACTGTGTCGACAAATATTACTTTTCTATGTTCAGTAAAAAAACGCAGTATCTGAACTATCATCTATATCAAATCAACCTCATGTATAATACAGTTAAAAACAAACATATACAGTCGTGGCCAAAAGTTTTGAGAATGACACAAATATTAGTTTTCACAAAGTTTGCTGCTAAACTGCTTTTAGATCTTTGTTTCAATTGTTTCTGTGGTGTAGTTTCTGTGATATAGTAAAATATAATTACACGCACTTCATATGTTTCAAAGGCTTTTATCGACAATTACATGACATTTATGCAAAGAGTCAGTATTTGCAGTGTTGGCCCTTCTTTTTCAGGACCTCTGCAATTTGACTGGGCATGCTCTCAATCAACTTCTGGGCCAATTCCTGACTGATAGCAACCCATTCTTTCATAATCACTTCTTAGAGTTTGTCAGAATTAGTGGGTTTTTGTTTGTCCACCCGCCTCTTGAGGATTGACCACAAGTTCTCAATGGGATTAAGATCTGGGGAGTTTCCAGGCCATGGACCCAAAATGTCAACGTTTTGGTCCCCGAGCCACTTAGTTATCACTTTTGCCTTATGGCACGGTGCTCCATCGTGCTGGAAAATGCATTGTTCTTCACCAAACTGTTGTTGGATTGTTGGAAGAAGTTGCTGTTGGAGGGTGTTTTGGTACCATTCTTTATTCATGGCTGTGTTTTTGGGCAAAATTGTGAGTGAGCCCACTCCCTTGGATGAGAAGCAACCCCACACATGAATGGTCTCAGGATGCTTTACTGTTGGCATGACACAGGACTGATGGTAGCGCTCACCTTTTCTTCTCCGGACAAGCCTTTTTCCAGATGCCCCAAACAATCGGAAAGAGGCTTCATCGGAGAATATGACTTTGCCCCAGTCCTCAGCAGTCCATTCACCATACTTTCTGCAGAAGATCAATCTGTCCATGATGTTTTTTTTGGAGAGAAGTGGCTTCTTTGCTGTCCTTCTTGACACCAGGCCATCTTCCAAAAGTCTTCGCCTCACTGTGCATGCAGATGCGCTCACACCTGCCTGCTGCAATTCCTGAGCAAGCTCTGCACTGGTGGCACTTCGACCCCGCAGCTGAATCCTCTTTAGGAGACGATCCTGGTGCTTGCTGGACTTTCTTGGACGCCCTGAAGCCTTCTTAACAAGAATTGAACCTCTTTCCTTGAAGTTCTTGATGATCCTATAAATTGTTGATTGAGGTGCAATCTTAGTAGCCCCAATATCCTTGCCTGTGAAGCCATTTTTATGCAATGCAATGATGGCTGCACACGTTTCTTTGCAGGTCACCATGGTTAACAAGGGAAGAACAATGATTTCAAGCATCACCCTCCTTTTAACATTTCAAGTCTGCCATTTTAACCCAATCAGCCTGACATAATGATCTCCAGCCTTGTGCTCGTAAACATTCTCACCTGAGTTAACAAGACGATTACTGAAATGATCTCAGCAGGTCCTTTAATGACAGCAATGAAATGCAGTAGAAAGTTTTTTTTGGGATTAAGTTAATTTTCATGGCAAAGAAGGACTATGCAATTCATCTGATCACTCTTCATTACATTCTGGAGTATATGCAAATTGCTATTATAAAAACTTAAGCAGCAACTTTTCCAATTTCCAATATTTATGTAATTCTCAAAACTTTTGGCCACGACTGTAGATGCATGGCTATAGCTTATATAGATTCGAGGGGTACTTCCTTCTCAATAAATATACATTAAATCTTTCCTTAAATTCAATACCATGGGATATCTTGTATTTAATTTCAAAATCCAGAAGGCTTCTCTCTGAAGAGTTATTTTTTTCAGATCTCCTCCCCTTTGTGGGAGAAAAATACGTTCAATTGAATATGCAGAAAAAGTATGCATACATCTGTTGTGCCAAGTAATAAAATGTTTTGCAGCATTCGATATAGTCACATACAGTATGCGCTGTTTGTGATATAATTAAAATGTTCCAATAATCTCGATTTAAATTCTTGAGTTGTACAACCCACATACAGAAGTCTGCATTCCACACATTCGATCACACAAACCACTCCGGTGGAGTTGCAATTAATGTACGATTTAATGGGAAAACTGTTATTGTCCGAGGAATTTCGAAAAGTCTTTCGAGGGAGGACATAACCACAGGCTCTGCAAGGATGACTACCACATCGTTGAAATCCAATATATTTCAACCAAGTCTGTTTACATTTTGATTTAGGTAGAGAAGTGAAGAGAGAGGGAGACAGTGAGGTCGCAAGAGACGGAGGTTGTCTTGAGACAACCCTGTGTCCATCTCTTAACAATTGGTATAATGCTGGATCTTCAAACAGCAAAGAAATGCACTTTGAGATAGATTCTCAAATTTGATGAAATTGATTGCTATATGTGAGTACTAGGGTTGGTAATTGTATAATATCTTTAAATCTGTAATTGGATTTTATATTTCCAAACAACAGATCCCTAAGTTTTTTTCTCTGTGCTATTCCCTGCGCCCGTTGTATCATCCACATAGGATAACCTCTGGTTGTAAGGCGTGCAGTGATGACTTTACTGTCATGGTGAAAGAATATGTCATCACTGCAATTTCGTCTTGCGTGAATAAATTCACCAACGGGAATGGACTTGATTGTATGTATTGGGTGATGGCTGTCCGCCCTAAGAATAGTATTACCTGTTGTGGGTTTACAGTAAGTTTTGGTTTGGACTATCTCCCCTTTAATACCTTTCAAAGTTATATCTAGAAAAAATTTATCGAAACCGCATTGTGTGAACACACAAAGCGAAGACCATAGGAATTGCTGTTGAGGTAAACTTCAAATGAGGGTATGGCAGATACATCGCCGGCCCAAATCATGAGCAGGTCGTCGATGTATCTGCCATACCACTGAATGTCCTCTAGAAAAGGATTGTCTGTACTGAATATATAGCGTTCCTCCCAATTTGACATTGTGATGTTGGCCTGGGAGGGGGGAAATTTTGCCGCCATAGAAACTCCTCTTATTTGTACGTAATACAAATCATTGAAGCAAAGATAATTATGCACAAACAAAAATTGTGGGACTTCTAGTATATATTGAATGTATTCATCGGTATGATGGCTATATTTATGTAGGTTAAATTCTAATGCCAAGACTGCAATGTGATGTGGAATTGAAGGATATAAGCTCACTACATCAGCAGTGAGCCAAATATGGATGGGATACCATTTATGGTAAAAAAAACTCCTTAAAACATCACTAGTGTCCTTAACTCCTTAAGAACCAGGCTCATTTTCAACTTAAGAACCAGGCAATTTTTTGCAAATCTGACCAGTGTCACTTTATGTGGTGATAACTTTAAAACGCTTTGACTTATCTAGGCCATTTTTTTTCCCCATCACATATTGTACTTCATGACACTGGTAAAATGAAGTAAAAAAAAATCATTTTTATTTATAAAAAAATACCAAATTTGCCCAAAATTTGGAAAAATTAGCAAATTTCTAAGTTTCAATTTCTCTACTTCTATAATACATAATAATACCTACAAAAATAGTTATTACTTTACATTCCCCATATGTCTACTTCATGTTTCGATCATTTTGGGAATGACATTTTATTTTTTGGGGATGTTACAAGGCTTAGAAGTTTAGAAGCAAATCTTGAAATTTTTCCGAGATGTTCAAAAACCCACTTTTCAATGACCAGTTCAGGTCTGAAGTCACTTTGTGAGGCTTACATAATAGAAACCACCCCATTCTAGAAACTACACCCCTCAAGGTATTCAAAACTGATTTTACAAACTTTGTTAACGCTTTAGGTGTTCCACAAGAATTAATGGAAAATAGAGATACAATTTCAAAATTTCACTTTTTTGGCAGATTTTCCATTTTAATAATTTTTATCCAGTTACAAAGAAAGGGTTAACAGCTAAACAAAACTCTATATTTAGAGCTCTGATTCTGTAGTTTACAGAAACACCCCATATGTGGTCATACACCGCTGTACGGGCACACAGCAGGGCTCAGAAGGAAAGGAATGCCATACGGTTTTTGGAAGGCAGATTTTGCTGGACTGGTTTTTTGACACCATGTCCCATTTGAAGCCCCCCCTGATGCACTCCTAGAGTAGAAACTCCAAAAAAGTGAGCCCATTTTAGAAACTACGGGATAGGGTGGCAGTTTTGTTAGTACTAGTTTAGGGTACACATGATTTTTGGTTGCTCTATATTACACTTTTTGTGAGGCAAGGTAACAAGAAATAGCTGTTTTGGCACAGTTTTTATTTTTTGTTATTTACAACATTCATCTGACAGGTTAGATCATGTGGTATTTTTATAGACCAGGTTGTCACGAACGCAGCGATATCTAATATGTATATTTTTATTTATTTATGTAAGTTTTACACAATGATTTCATTTTTGAAACAAAAAAAATCATGTTTTAGTGTTTCCATAGGCTGAGAGCCATAGTTTTTTCAGTTTTTGGGCGATTATCTTGGGTAGGGTATGATTTTTGTGGGATGAGATGACGGTTTGATTGGCACTATTTTGGGGTGCGTGTGACTTTTTGATCGCTTGCTATTACACTTTTTGTGATGTAAGGTGACAAAAAATGGTTTACCGTATTTTTCGCCCTATAAGACACACCGGCCCATAAGACGCACCTAGGTTTTTGAGGAGGAAAAAAAATAAAATCTGTGGATGGCACTGTTATGGGGGGTGGATCTGTGGATGGCACTGCTATATATGTGTCACCAACAGATCCCCCACCCCATAACAGTGCCATCCACATATCCCCCACCCCATAATAGTGACATCCACAGATCACCCCCCATAACAGTGCCATCCACAGATCTCCCCCCATTACAGTGCCATCCACATATCCCCCACCCCATAATAGTGCCTTCCACATATGCCCTAATATACCTGTGGGAGGGGCCGGTGGCATGCAAATGCTGCAGGGTCGGTGTGGTCACTGTACTCCGGCCTCACTGCTCACTCACTGCTTTATTGCCTAAACATTTTATAATAATAGCTCTCATTGAAGTTCCGATCCCCAGCCCCATCTGTACTACTTACTAAATGTCCTGTAGCAGGCAGAGCAGGGTGGGTGGCCGGCCGTAACTCACTGATGTCACATGCTTGCGCCGCCTACTTTATGAATGAAGTAGGCGGCGCAGGCACGTGACGTCTGTGAGTTACGGCCGGCCCCCCGCCCTGCTCTGCCTGCTACAGGACATTTAGTAAGTACCGTAGTACAGATGGGGCTGGGGATCGGAACTTCAATGAAAGCAATTATTATAAAAGGTTTAGGCATTAAGGAAGTGAGTGAGAGGTGGGGCCGGAGTACAGTGACTGCACCGGCCCCACCGCATTTGCATGACACCGGCCCCTCCTCCCTCCCCCGTCCAGCTGATAGATCGCAGACTGCGATGTAAAATGGCAGCATTCGCCCCATAAGACGCAGCGGCATTTTCCCCCCACTTTTGGGGGGAAAAAGTGCGTCTTACGGGGTGAAAAAAACAGTATTTAGCACAATTTTTATTTTTTATTTTTTACAGTGTTTATCTGAGGGGTTAGGTCATGTTATATTTGTATAGAGCCGGTCGATACGGACGCGGCGATACCTAATATGTATACTTCTTTTTATTTATGTAAGTTTTACACAATAACAGCTTTTTTAAAACAAAAAAAAATATGTTTTAGTTTCTCAATATTCTGAGCCATAGTTTTTTTTATTTTTTGGGCGATTGTCTCAGGTAGGGGCTCATTTTTTGCGGGATGAGGTGACGGTTAGATTGGTACTATTTTGGTGGGCATACGCCTTTTTGATCGCTTGCTGTTGTAGTTTTTGAGATGTAAGGTGACTAAGTTTATTTAGCACAGTTTTTATTTTTTATTTTTTACAGTGTTCATCTGAGGGGTTAGGTGATATCTTTATAGAGCTGGTCGATACGGACGTGGCGATACCTAATATGTCAACTTTTTTTTCCCCCTATTTTTTCCCAATTATTTTTAACTTTATTTTTTAAACTTTTTTTCACTTTATCTTTTGTCCCACTTTGGGACTTCAACTTTTGGGGGTCTAATCCTTTAAAAAGTATTCCAATACTTCTGTATTGGAATGAATTGGCTGTATGAGTAATACAGTGAGTATTACTCATACAGCTTCCGGCCTGTGAGATCCAGGGGGCTGGATCTCACAGGCTCGTCACCGGAAGGCAGTGCAATGCCTTCCTTAGGCATCGCGCTGCCTTCCATGCCATCGGGTCCCCCCTACAGCCCCACGGGGACCCGATGGCACCGCCACCGCAACATAAAAAGCCGCAAACCGCAGGTCTGAATTGACCTGCGGTTTGCGGCTATCGCCGACATGGGGGGGTCACGGGACCCCCCTGGGCATTGAGCCAAGGTGCCTGCTCAATGATTTGAGCAGGCACTTTGTTCCGATCACCGCCCGCCGGGCGGCGGTGATCGGAAATACACATGACGTACCGGTACGTCATGTGTCCTTAAGTACAGGGACAACATGCCGTACCGGTACATCATGTGTCCTGAAGAGGTTAACAGGGGTGTGTAGACTTTTTATATCCACTGTTTATATATATATGCAAACATACTAGCAGAAGGACCCGGCTTCGCACTGGTATATTTCATCTATTGCATTTAAAGTTTGTTTGTGTCTTTAAAAGATATTGACAGTATCCACTATAACAATGACATCTGCAGTACCCTGCCCCTTTAACAGTGACCTCCACAGCGGCCTGCGCCCTTAACAGTAACATCCACAGCGCCCTTCCCTTTTAAGGGCTCATTCAGACGGCCGTATGCTGTCTGCAAAAATACTGAATGCTATCCGCAAAAAAAATGAAACATGTCCTATACTTGTCCGTGAAAATCAGGACAGGGCCCCATTGAAGTCTATGGGTCCGCAAAAATACTGAATGCTATCCGTTTTTTTGCAGATCCGTTTTTTTGCGGATCCGCAAAAAAACGGATAGCATTCAGTATTTTTGCGGACAGCATACGGCCGTCTGAATGAGCCCTAACAGTGACCTCCACAGTGGCCGCCCTTTATTAGTGACCTCCACAGTAGCCTATCTCCTTAACATTGATTTCCACAATAACCCACCCCCTTAACAATGACCTCCACAGAGCTCCGTTTCCTTAAAATGTGACCTCCACAACACTCCACCCCCTTAACAGTGAACTCTACAGCACCAAGCCCCTTAACACTGACCTCCATAGTGGATTGTTCCCTTGACTGTGACCTACACCATTCCCTGCCCCTTAACAGAGACCTCAACAGCATCCCACCCCCTTAACAGTGACTTCCACAGCAGCTAACCCCTTTAACAGTGACCTCAAGAGCATCCAGCCCCCTTAACAGTGACCACCATTGCAGCTCGCCCCATTAACAGTGACCTCCATAGCAGCTGCCTCTTTATTAGTGACCTCCACAGTACCCCATCTCCTTAACAGTGATTTCCACAACAACCTGTCCTCTTAACAGTGGCCTCTACAGCAATCTGCCCCTTAACACTGACCTCCATAGCGGACATTCCCCTTAACTGTGATCTCCAAAGCAGCCTGCCCCTAGGGTGGCCAAAGGTCTGTTTTTAGGCCGGACAGTCCGGCTTTCAGACTCCCTGTCCTCCGCCCGGTGCAAGGCCTGGGCGGATAAAGGGATATCCTTTTCAACAGCTCACTCTTAGACAGCAGCCCTGTGCTTTCTGATTGTGAGCTGTAGGGAGAAAGTCACTTTACCTTCCACCCCTGTAGCTGACAGAAGTTTATTTTTACCTTTATTTTTTCAATCCCCATTGGCTGTGGAGTGGGAGGGGGCATGGTCTAACCAGGTTGTGGGCGTGGCTTAGTGAGACTTGGGGGTGGGGGTTTTAAGTCTGTATTTTAAGGGTGGCCTGAATAGCCACCCTACCTGCCCCCTGAACTGTGACCTCCACAACACTCACCCTAACAATATCATCCACAGAGCCCTGCCCCTTTAAAGCTGACCTACAGCAGTGAAAAAAAAATGGATGGGTTGTTATGGAAACCTGGTGTAAAACTGTGTGTATGTGGAGACTAAGGGCTTACGAGCCTCCAAATGGCGACCCAGCTGATCACATAGGTTTTCAATGTGATTCAGGTCTGGAGAAGGTGCAGGCCACTCCATTTGAGGTACCCCACTCTCCATCCGCCATTTACCTAATTATGCAACCTCAATGAGCTGGTGCATTTTTGTCCATGAAGATGAAATTAGGCCTAGGTTGTTCACGCATTAATGTTATTCAAGTAGTATGGGTGTCACGATACAAGTGGAATACTGCTGGAATCCAATGGCAGGGACAAGGCCTGAACACAGGAAGCACCGAAGTTTTAAACAGGAGGTAGCAGGACAGAAGGATGAAGCAGAGCCATGCAGGCGGAGCCGTTACCAGTAGCAACGATGCAGGATTGAAGGATGAAGCATGGCCGAGGTCAGACGAGCAATGGGTCAGGGCAGGCGGCACAGGAACGTAGTCAGGCAATCCGGGTCGGCAACAGGAGGTAGCAGGGTAAACCGCAAGGAGGAGGAACAAACCGGAGAGCAAGTTCCAAGCGAGAGGACTGCACAAGCAGGAGCTCACACACTATATTCAAGCAATTAGTAACAGGCTTGAGATGTTTAAATGTGAAAAAGGAAGTAAGATCGCACCCAGCTGACACAATCCACCATCTTAACTGGAAAAACTTGAGGTCAAGACAATCAAAACTAAACAGACATAGCAGGATGATTCCTGACAATAAGCTTGTCACTGTACCATTCACAAAGTGTAGGGCAGTAGAGATGGCCTTGCGGTTTGCCCGGCGGTTGTTTCGCGGCGAACTTTGCTCGTTTGCAGTTCGCCGAACGAGCGAACATAAGGCGATGTCCGCCGGCGCAATATTCTTTTACATTGTGAAGAACTTTGACCCATGACACACATCCATCAGTTGGTACAGGACAGCCAATTGAGACGTTTCAGCACAAGGATACACCCCTTACCTTATAAATAAACCCAATCTGGCCGCCATTTTACACTCAGTCTGTTACCAGTGTAAGGAGAGGTTGCTGTGTGGAGCAGGGACAGACTGTTAGAGACACCAATCGCTAACTAATAGGGCCTCAAAAGATTTTAAGGACTGGTATAGGTGTGCTGTCGATAGGTGTGACTTACTGAGGGGTGTGATATACTTATAATATACTTTCTAACATAGAAAGTATATTATAGTGCATTTGTATTGTGCAGCAGTTGTGTGCGTTTCTGCTGCGATACTGCAGCTATACAGAGGGGAATACGCTCTTGGAACAAATAATTTCAACTGGTGTGATATACCATTTGCCCCCCAAAAAAGTGATTGAGGCAGGGGTGTGATATACCATTATTATACTTTCTATATAGTGAATTTGGGTAGTGCAGCATTTGTTTGCAGTTCTGCTGCAATACCGCAGCTATACAGTGTGACAAACACTATTGGAACAAATAATTTCAACTGGTGTGATATACCAGTTGCCCCCCCAAAAATTGATTAAGGCAGGGGTGTGATATACCAATAATATACTTTCCATATTGTGCATTTGGGTAGTGCAGCATTTGTTTGCGGTTCTGCTGCGTTACCGCAGCTACACAGAGTGACAAACGCTATTGGAACAAATAATTTCAACTGGTGTGATATACCAGTTGCCCCCCAAAAAACGGATTGAGGCAGGGGTGTGATATACCTATAATATACTTTCTATATAGCGCATTTGGGTAGTGCAGCATTTGTGTGCGGTTCTGCTGTGTTTACGCAGCTACACAGAGTGACAAATGCTATTGGAACAAATAATTCCAACTGGTGAGATATTCCAGTTGCCCCCCAAAAAGACTGATTGATACAGGTGTGTGATATAGCTATAATATACTTTCTATAAAGTGCATTTGGGTAGTGCAGCATTTGTTTGTGGTTCTGCTGCATTAAGGCAGCTATACAGAGTGACAAGTGTTAAGGCTAGCTGCAGACTAGCCTGGATTTGTGGGAGGGGCCGGTACCTGTCTTAAGCGGGCCGGCTCACTCCAGCAGCATGTCGGCATTTCGGACGTCAGCTACTTCCGGGTGTGACGTCATCATCAATCGTCCCTCACGAGTCGGAGCTCAGAGACACCGGGTGGTGCCTTTTCCTTTCAGCCTGCAAGCTGCCACAAATCATTTTCGGATCGCTGGTTTGTTCAGGGAGTGTGGGAACGTGAGGGAGGGTAGGAAGGTGAGGCAAGGGGGAAGTGTTCGGGAGGATCGCTTCTCCTCATTGCGATCAGGCACATGCGGTTCGAGACTTGGCACTAGGGGGCAGCATTGCTACATGTTTAAGCTCATTGCCTGCTCAGCACCTGCAGCACATTCTGAATTTCTAAGTTCACACATGGGGCTGCGAGTCACCTGGGCACAGCATGACTAAGCTCTGGTAACTGGGTCCTGGTGCCATTACCTGTGTTGGTTGCTTGCAAGGTTCTGGTTGTGCACATGTTTGACACTTATGACATACACTACATACATACCTTAAACACGTAGTTCCGCACATTAGGCAGCGTTGACGATAAAAAATAAATAAATAAAATTTTTTGAGGGGGGTTGTTTAATTAAGAAAAAAAAAGAAGGGATTGTTAAAAAAAATATAAAAAAAATAAATAAGAGGAAACCTTTTTCCACCAAGCTTCATGCATACACCACTAGCATAGGTACATTCGCTGGTTCAGCCACACTCTTGCACGACAGACAGATACACCCCGTATCATCTCGTAGACTAGTGTCATACGTCATACGGTCTGTTTTCCAGAAATCCTATACTTACATACATCACCTACCACGTCTGTAGGTTCGTTAGCCCGCAGTGTTCGTTTTTTATTAATCTGCCACGTCACAGATTCAGATAAACTCGGGCTCGCTTCATACGTCAGTGGAAACGACTATCATACTCCCTGTCAGCCTCGCCGGCTTCTCATTCATTCGTTTCACGCTGCTGGGGGGAAAAGAGGGGGGGGGGTTAGAGTCTGTCACCTTGTCTGCAGGCTTACGGGCAGCAGGTCGTAGGGTTAACAGGTTGTTTATTTTTTTTTCTCTTCTCTTTTTCTTTCTTCGTTTTTTTTTTTTTGTGTTGTTTTCAGTGGTCATGTCTCAGCCTTCAGATATTGAGGAGTTTGTGTCCTTGCCTCCGTCTCCAAGAGGGTCCGAACACGGTAGCACTCTATCTCTCAGGTCTTGGACAGTGCCTAAACTGACGGCCGAACTTCTCAGGAGAGGCATTCCGTTTGCGGCTACAGCCAGAAAGGTGGAACTGTTTAGACTTCTTTTCCCCGCTACACCACAGGCCAGGCCTGCTGCTACCAGCGACAACACCACCATCAACAACTCATTGGTGCAGATACACACGGTGTTGAATACACTCACGAGTTCCATCCAGGATTTACAAGCCCGGATGGAGGTGATGGAGCAGCGTCGCGACCCCCCCCCTAGCAGTTGGGCCAGCTGGTGGCGCGGCACCTCCGGCTGTGGTGGCAGGTACTGTGCCTACTCTACTATCGACAGCTAACCTGTCACAGGGTGGGGGAGTACTGTCATGGTCTTACCTTCTTGCTGTTCTCCTTCGTTTGACATGTGCTGGCGGCCATCTTGGTTTCTGGGTTTCTTGCAGCCTCCCACTCTGCGGCTCCTCCTTCCCACTGGGAGGAGCTGGATGCCTAGCTCATATATATAGGAGGTCTGTGGCTTCAGTTCCTTGCTTGGTCCTCCTGTGTTCACATGCTTCTAGACTGCTGCTGCTTCTGGTTCCTGATCCTGGTTTCGTCCGACTACCCTGCTGGTTCCTGATCCTGGTTTCGTCCGACTACCCTGCTGGTTCCTGATCCTGGCTTCGTCTGACTACCCTGCTGGTTCCTGATCCTGGCTTCGTCTGACTACCCTTCTGGTTCCTGGCCTCTGGCTTCGCAAAGACTCTGCTTCGGTTTCGCCATCCGTTTGGACTTTTGCTTTACAGCTTTATTTTCAATAAAGCCTTCTTATTTTCACTTATCCCTTGTTGTACGTCTGGTTCATGGTTCCGTGACATTAGGACCAAGCCATGAATTCTGACGGTACAGGGCCATCCTCGCTATCCACGCTGGTTGCCAGACTTGATCAGCAGGATCACCTGTTGGGTCGGTTCGCTGTGGCGTTGCAAACCCTGCTTGAACGCACGGCTCATTTCGCTCCCGTTGCCGATGGGTCGGTTGTCGCTCCTGGGCCCGCTCCTACTGCCGCTCCAGTTGTTGCGCCAGAGTCTACCCCGACACCTGTTGTTGCACCTGCGGTGTTTCGGGGTATGACCGGTTCTGCCCCTCTTCCACAGCGCTTTGGGGGAGAGCCAACTCAGTGCCGAGGTTTCCTTAACCAGGTGGGCATTTATTTCGAGTTGCTGCCACATGCCTTTCCCACTGAGAGATCAAAGGTGGGCTTCTTGATCTCGCTGCTTTCGGACAAGGCCTTGGTCTGGGCCAGCCCTTTATGGGAGAACAACAATCCGGTGGTTGCCGAGTTTTCCGGTTTTGTTGCTTCTCTTCGGAAGGTATTCGATGTGCCGGCTCGTGCTGCCTCTGCTGCGAAGCTCCTTATGTCCATCAGACAGGGTTCACGATCCGTAGCTGAATACGCCATTGAGTTTCGTACCCTGGCAGCAGAGGTGGGCTGGAATAATGAGGCTCTGGTCGCTGCTTTCTCTGATGGTCTCTCGGATGCCTTGAAGGATGAGGTTGCAGCTAAGGACCTACCAGTGGAGCTCGAGTCTCTTATTTCTTTCCTGATTTTGATTGACACCAGACTCAGGGAGAGACCTTCCTTTAAGGAGAGCCTGCGGAGGTTTTCCAACAGATTGGCGCCTACGTTTGCTGTCCCACCCGTGCCTCCCTCTCCTCCCACGCCTCCTGGGGATGACTTGTCTGGGGGTGAACCCATGCAGCTGGGGTTTGCTCGCCTGTCCGAGGGGGAGAGGGTACTCCGGAGACGCGAGGGCCGATGCATGTACTGTGGTCTCGGTGGGCATTTTCGGTTGGCATGTCCGAACCGTCCGGGAAACGCTCGCACCTGAGATCCTGTCGGGGGCAGATCTTGGGTGGAGTCTCCTCGTCCCCGGTTTCCCGTGTTGGCAAACCACTGATCACTGTTGTCCTCTCCTGGGTCGGGGGCTCGGTGACGACCCAGGCGTTGGTGGACTCTGGTGCTGGTGGTTTGTTCATTGATAATGTGTTCGCTGCCGCCAATTCCATTCCTCTGCAGGCTCGAGGTTCCCCACTGGCTCTTGAGGCGATAGACGGCAGACCCCTTCTGCCGCCACACGTGACTCATGAGACCCTTCCAGTGGGGATAGCCATTGGTGCCGTTCACAGAGAGTCGGTCTGGCTCCAGGTTATTTCGTCTCCACACTACTCGGTGGTCTTGGGGTACCCCTGGCTCCGGAAGCATAATCCGACTTTCGATTGGAGATCGGCCGAGATCCTCTCGTGGTCACCGCAGTGTGGGGCTAGTTGCATCCATGGGTCTGTCAAGTTGCTGTGTACTTCCTCGGACTCTCTGTTGCCTCCTGAATACGAGGAGTACCGGGATGTATTCGATAAGGTGCGCGCGGTTGCCCTACCTCCGCACCGCCCATACGATTGTGCCATAGAGTTACAATCTGGTGCCGTTCCTCCTCGTGGCAAAGTCTATCCACTGTCGGTAGCGGAGAATGAGGCCATGGAGGAGTACGTGAGGGAGGCGCTTTCACGCGGACACATTCGCAAATCCTCGTCCCCGGCAGGGGCTGGATTTTTCTTTGTGAAAAAGAAGGGCGGTGAGTTGAGGCCTTGCATCGATTACAGGGGTCTCAATCGCATCACGATCAAGAACGCTTACCCGATACCCTTGATTTCCGAGCTGTTCGATCGCCTTAAAGGGGCCACGGTCTTTACCAAACTCGACCTGAGGGCGGCATATAACCTGGTAAGGATCAAGGCGGGCGATGAGTGGAAGACCGCGTTTAACACCAGGACCGGTCATTATGAATCCTTGGTTATGCCCTTTGGGTTGTGCAATGCGCCCGCAGTCTTTCAGGAATTCATCAACGATGTTTTCCGTGACCTGTTGCAGCAGTGTGTGGTGGTCTATTTGGATGACATCTTGGTATATTCTGAATCCATGGAGGCCCACATTCTGGATGTCAGACGAGTGTTGCAACGGTTACGAGAGAACAAGCTGTTCGGTAAGCTTGAGAAATGCGAATTTCACCGATCCCAGGTAACCTTCTTAGGTTACATCATTTCCGCTGAGGGGTTCTCCATGGATCCTGAGAAGGTTTCGGCTGTCTTACAGTGGCCCCAGCCCAGTGGTCTTCGTTCCCTGCAGCGCTTTTTGGGCTTCGCCAATTATTATCGGAAGTTCATCAGGGACTTTTCCATGCTAGCCAAGCCTCTCACGGATCTGACCAGGAAGGGCAGTAATTCCCAGGTCTGGCCGCTCGAGGCCATCCGAGCTTTTGAGGCTCTAAAGTCCGCCTTTGTGTCGGCTCCGATTCTGTCGCATCCCAACCCTGGGTTGCCCTTTGTCCTCGAGGTGGACGCGTCTGAGACGGGAGTAGGCGCCCTTCTGTCTCAGCGTAGAACACCAGAGGGTCCTCTGCTTCCTTGTGGGTTTTACTCCCGGAAACTGTCTTCCGCGGAGTGCAACTATCAGATTGGTGACAGGGAGTTATTGGCCATCGTGCAGGCCCTAAAAGAATGGAGGCACTTGCTCGAGGGTTCGGTGGTTCCGGTCCTCATCCTGACGGACCACAAGAATCTGACCTACCTTTCTGAGGCCAAGAGATTGACACCACGTCAGGCCAGATGGGCTCTGTTCTTGTCACGTTTTAATTACGTGGTCTCCTACCTACCCGGTTCCAAGAACATCAGGGCGGATGCCTTATCACGGCAGTACTCCGAGCTGTCCAGGGAGGAGTCGATTCCGACTTCGGTCATACCTCCGAATCAGATCTTGGCCGCCATTCGCACCAGCCTGACCTCTCCCCTGGGTGAGCAGATTTTGGCGGCTCAATCTGGTGCTCCCTCTGGGAGACCCAACGGCAGATGTTTTGTGCCTGAGGAGTTGCGCACTCGGTTGTTGCGAACCTACCATAACTCCAAGACCGCGGGGCATCCTGGAAAGAATCAGCTGTCCTGGGCTGTTTCACGTCTGTTCTGGTGGCCTTCCCTACGTTCCGACATCGCCGCATATGTAGCGGCATGCTCCGTTTGTGCCCAGAGTAAGTCCCCTCGGCACCTTCCGTTGGGCCTTCTGCAACCCATAGCCACCGGGGAGCGCCCATGGTCACACCTGGGGATGGATTTCATTGTGGACCTCCCTGCATCCCGAGGCCATACGGTCATTCTCATGATTGTGGATCGGTTTTCCAAAATGTGCCACTGTGTTCCTCTCAAGAAGTTACCCTCTGCACAAGAGTTGGCCACGATTTTTGCCAGGGAGGTCTTCCGGTTGCACGGTTTGCCCAAGGAGATTGTGTCGGATCGGGGGAGTCAGTTTGTGTCCAGGTTCTGGCGCGCCTTTTGCTCCCAGTTGGGGATTCATCTCTCCTTCTCCTCGGCCTACCACCCTCAGTCCAATGGGGCCGCAGAACGATCCAATCAGGCCTTGGAGCAATTCCTTCATTGCTATGTCTCCGATCACCAAGACAATTGGGTTGACCTCCTGCCTTGGGCTGAGTTTGCCAGGAACACGGCGGTGAACTCTTCCTCTGGGACGTCTCCCTTCATGGCCAATTATGGGTTCCAACCTGCCGTGTTACCGGAGGTATTCTCTCCCCAGGATATTCCGGCTGTGGAGGATCACCTTTCCGTCCTACGTGCTTCTTGGGTACTGATCCAGAAGTCCCTTGAGGTCTCTGCGCAGCGCCAGAGACTCCAGGCTGATCGCAGACGAGCGCCTGCTCCTTCCTACCAGGTCGGAGACCGTGTATGGTTGTCCACCCGCAACCTCAACCTTCGAGTGCCCACTTCCAAGCTGGCGCCTCGCTTTGTTGGTCCCTTCCGAGTGCTTCGCAGGGTAAACCCGGTAGCCTATGCCCTTGCGCTTCCTCCTGGCATGCGGATCTCCAACGTGTTTCATGTCTCCCTGTTGAAGCCACTGGTGTGTAATCGTTTCACTTCCTCGGTTCCTCGGCCTCGTCCGGTCCAAGTGGGTAATCGTGAGGAGTATGAGGTGAGCAATATCCTGGACTCACGCCTGGTCCGCGGTCGGGTGCAGTTTTTGGTCCATTGGCGTGGTTATGGTCCAGAGGAGCGTTCCTGGGTTCCCTCCGCAGATGTCCATGCTCCTGCCTTGCTCCGAGCCTTCCACGCACGCTTCCCTCAGAAACCGTTCTTTACTCCGCGGAGGAGGGGCCCTTGAGGGGGAGGTACTGTCATGGTCTTACCTTCTTGCTGTTCTCCTTCGTTTGACATGTGCTGGCGGCCATCTTGGTTTCTGGGTTTCTTGCAGCCTCCCACCCTGCGGCTCCTCCTTCCCACTGGGAGGAGCTGGATGCCTAGCTCATATATATAGGAGGTCTGTGGCTTCAGTTCCTTGCTTGGTCCTCCTGTGTTCACATGCTTCTAGACTGCTGCTGCTTCTGGTTCCTGATCCTGGTTTCGTCCGACTACCCTGCTGGTTCCTGATCCTGGTTTCGTCCGACTACCCTGCTGGTTCCTGATCCTGGCTTCGTCTGACTACCCTGCTGGTTCCTGATCCTGGCTTCGTCTGACTACCCTTCTGGTTCCTGACCTCTGGCTTCGCAAAGACTCTGCTTCGGTTTCGCCATCCGTTTGGACTTTTGCTTTACAGCTTTATTTTCAATAAAGCCTTCTTATTTTCACTTATCCCTTGTTGTACGTCTGGTTCATGGTTCCGTGACAAGTACCTTCAGTGGCTCCAGTATATTTAGTCAGGCCTAGCATAAAAAAGGACATCTTGGAGGGCAAGGATGTCAACCTGGCATCCTTGTTAATAACGTCCCATGACGTAACAGAAAACAAGTCCTTCGGCTGTAGCGAGTTGTCGGTGGTACTTAAGACCAAGGACCCCAGGCTCAGTCGCAAACTGACACTGGCCGAATTCGTCCTGGCCTTCAGCCTGTTCAGAGACGTGCTGTGTTCTGCCAGCCCTAACAGAAGAGAAGAGCTGGACATTTACCTATACAGGGTGGTAGATTTGGCGCACAAGTACGGGGGTTCGGCATTCTATGATTATCATAGGTCCTTCTCGGCCAAAGCGGCAGCCATTTGGGCCCAGTTTCAGGTAGTCACAGACTGGAGCAATATTGACATGGAACTATTTGTAGGCACTTCGCCAGTTTGAAGTCCCCGGTGTGCGCCACATGTCAGTCTCCTGCTCATACTACCGCTTGGTGCCCATTGGCTGACCTCACAGCTGCTTTTAGTACCTCCAGAGGTGGGATCAACCCAGGTCCTAGTCAGCAGTCAACCCAGTTTGACAAGCTAGAGAAACCCATTCACTATTTAGGGAAAGCCCAGCTCTGCAATAACTTTAACTATGCCATCTGCAATTTCAGCCAGTGCAGGCTACTGCATGTCTGTGCCACGTGTTTCAGGGCACATCCGGTCACGGTCTGCACCTTGAAGCCGGCATGACTGAGCCGGGTGAATGTGGATTTACTAGACCAGCTGCTGCGGCTTCATCCGGTTCAGCCGTTCCGCGCATTCCTGGTGGAAGGGTTTTCACGGGGGTTCCACACTGGCCTCATCACCTTGCCACAGCAGACTCATGAATGCCCCAACCTACAGTCTGCTTCCAGACATGCTGGTCTGGTGGATCTACTGTTGGCAAGTGAGCTGGACAAGGGCTTCGTCATAGGTCCTTTCCAGTCCCCTCCTTTTTGCACATGGAGGGTGAGCCCGGTGGGGGTGGTGCAGGGAAAATATTCAAATAAATTTTTGTTGATTTATGATTTGTCTGCTCCACATTCTTCCCAAGTCTTAACTCGTTGATTCCGTCTGAGGAATTTTCTTTGAAGTATACTTCCGTGGACCAGGCTATCCAGGTCATTCTCCAGACAGGCAAGGGTGCTTGGCTGTCCAAAGCAGATGTCTCTGATGCGTTCAAATTGCTGCCCATTAACCCATCTCTCTGGCAGTGGCATGGCATCAAATGGAGAGATGCATATTATTTCGCCACCAAGTTGACGTTTGGTTCCAAGAGCAGCCCCAGTCTGTTTGACAAGTTAGCACAGGCACTGGAATGGATTTTGTTGGAAGTACTGGGTTGCCAGAATGTAATTCATTACCTGGATGATTTTCTGTTGATCGAAGGACCCTCACAGGCGCCTGTTGACTTGTAAGTTCTCTTGCAAGTTTTCAAGGAGTTAAACATTCCGGTGGCTGACCACAAAACAGAAGGGCCTGCGCAGGTTGTCACGTTCTTGGGGATCTCCCTGGATTCACGCGACATGTCGGCCAGTCTGCCATAAGACAAACTCGACAGAATCAAGTCAGGTATCCGTTCCTTGCTCATGTCTCAGGTTTGCACCAAGAGAGAATTGCAGTCTCTGTTGGGCATGTTAAACTTTGCCATGAGGATCATTCCTCAGGGTAGATCATTCATTTCAAGATTGTTAGTCTTACTGCAACAAACCAGTGATTTGGACGCATCAGTGCATCTTAATGCCCGGGCAGATCTGTTCATGTGGGACAGATTTCTCAGCGGGTGGAATGGCATTTCCATGTTTATTCCGAGGGCCACTTCTGATTCTCCACACGTATTTTCAGACGCGGCTGCCTCGGTAGGTTTCGCGGCCATTTTTGGCTCACATTGGTTCGCCGGCTCATGGCCCACGCAGGTACTACAGATGCCGGGGTTTTCTCAGACGTCGGCATTGTTTGAGATCTATCCTATCGTAGCAGCTGCTACAGTTTGGGGGAATAGGTGGTCGGGTCACACGGTGGTTTTCCACACTGACAACATGGCGACTGCAGAGATCATCAACAAGGGTAGATCCAAGTCTTTACTCATTATGTCTTTCATGCGTAGATTGACCTGGATAGCTCTGGAACAGGGGTTTCATTTTCATGCCCTGTTTTTGGACGGGGTGAGCAATGTTGCAGCTGATGCTTTATCTCGTTTAGATTTTTCACGATTTTTCTTACAGAACCCAGAAGCAGACTCAGTGGGCACCCCGGTACCGGACTGGCGGCTGCTGGTCTTGGATTAGACTCTCTGATGGTGGTTGCCAGTTCACTCATTACAAAGTCTTTGTCGGCCAGTACGTTGAGGTCGTACCACCGAGCGTGGGTGGTTTTCTCAAACTTTCAGTTGGCATATCCTAGGGGTGACACTGGTCAGGTCAAGTATATGGTGGCCTTTGTGTCGTATTGTCATTCGGTATTGGCTCTATCCTACAATACGATTAGGCTATATTTGGCAGGGGTGCAGCATTTTTTGGCACTTCAAGAGCCGGACAGACCTTCTATATTTTCGGCTCACCCAATCAAGGCCGTCCTCAGAGGCATTCAGAAAAGTCAGGTCACGGTCAAGTCGGTCCGTCGACCTATTACGGGGGACACATTTCGCAGTCTGTCGGAGGTTCTCGCATTGTCACCATTCGGAGTCCTTCCCAGCCTGGTGATCAAAGCAGCAATGTACTTAGCATTTTACGGGTTTTTGAGACCAGGTGAAGTGACACAGGCTAGACAAGGGGCGGTGGCTCTCCGCAAGGGAGATTTAGTCAGGGTGGGCAGTAACTTTCATTTGCAGTTGTCTCACAACAAAACCAGGCAGGTAGGTCCCGGCCACTTAGTAAAGTTCTTCCAGACCACTAACGCATGGTGTCCAGTGACAGTCTTGGACAACCTCTTGCTGGCCCTTAGTCTTCACAGCCCCACCGACCCGTTACTCCGATTTCCTGTTGGTCCACTGACGCTGCTTCATCAAGCACATCCGCATCCTGTTGACCAATGTAAGGTTAAATCCGGCTCAATTCTCGGGGCATTCTTTCCGCATCGGGGCAGCATCCGCAGCGTCCAAGCACGGGGTCCCAGTGCACATCATCAAACACTTGGGATGCTGGCGTTCGGGGTGCTTTGTCTGGTATATCCCGGAGCCACAGGCGGAGCTGGTCCAAGCATTCAGTACGTTGGCAGAGTAACACGTCAAGCCAATCCTTCCCTCACTGGTTGGTTTTTGCCCCCTTTTTCAGGCATACCGACCTAGTGAGGCCAAGGCACACCTCAGGCCAATTAGGTAGGGGGGTGGTGGTTGGGCAACTCCTACTCGTATAGGTTCTGACCACAAGTGTTAAGGCTAGCTGCAGGCTAGCCTGGATTTGTGGGAGGGGACGGTACCTGTCTTAAGTAGGCTGGCTCACTCCAGCAGCACGTCGGCATTTCGGACGTCCCCTGCCCACCCATTCCCACTCTTCATTCAGTCATTCAATCATCACAATCAGAGTATGCCCCCTTTTTCAGGCATACCGACCTAGGGAAGCCAAGGCCCACCTCAGGCCAATTAGGTAGGGCGGTGGTGGTTGGGCAACTCCTACTCGTATAGGTTCTGACCACAAACGCTATTTGAACAAATAATTTCAACTGGTGTGATATACCAGTTGCCCCCCAAAAAAACTGATTGAGGCAGGGGTGTGATATACCTATAATATACTTTCTATATAGTGCATTTGCGTAGTGCAGCATTTGTGTGTGGTTCTGCTGCAATACTGCAGCTACACAGAGTGACAAACGCTATTGGAACAAATAATTTCAACTGGTGTGATATACCAGTTGCCCCCCAAAAAACTGATTGAGGCAGGGGTGTGATATACCAATAATATACTTTCTATACACTGCGTGCAGAATTATTAGGCAAATGAGTATTTTGACCACATCATCCTCTTTATGCATGTTGTCTTACTCCAAGCTGTATAGGCTCAAAAGCCTACTACCAATTAAGCATATTAGGTGATGTGCATCTCTGTAATGAGAAGGGGTGTGGTCTAATGACATCAACACCCTATATCAGGTGTGCATAATTATTAGGCAACTTCCTTTCCTTTGGCAAAATGGGTTAAAAGAAGGACTTGACAGGCTCAGAAAAGTCAAAAATAGTGAGATATCTTGCAAAGGGATGCAGCACTCTTAAAATTGCAAAGCTTCTGAAGCGTGATCATCGAACAATCAAGCGTTTCATTCAAAATAGTCAACAGGGTCGCAAGAAGCGTGTGGAAAAACCAAGGCGCAAAATAACTGCCCATGAACTGAGAAAAGTCAAGCGTGCAGCTGCCAAGATGCCACTTGCAACCAGTTTGGCCATATTTCAGAGCTGCAACATCACTGGAGTGCCCAAAAGCACAAGGTGTGCAATACTCAGAGACATGGCCAAGGTAAGAAAGGCTGAAAGACGACCACCACTGAACAAGACACACAAGCTGAAACGTCAAGACTGGGCCAAGAAATATCTCAAGACTGATTTTTCTAAGGTTTTATGGACTGATGAAATGAGAGTGAGTCCTGATGGGCCAGATGGATGGGCCCGTGGCTGGATTGGTAAAGGGCAGAGAGCTCCAGTCCGACTCAGACGCCAGCAAGGTGGAGGTGGAGTACTGGTTTGGGCTGGTATCATCAAAGATGAGCTTGTGGGGCCTTTTCGGGTTGAGGATGGAGTCAAGCTCAACTCCCAGTCCTACTGCCAGTTTCTGGAAGACACCTTCTTCAAGCAGTGGTACAGGAAGAAGTCTGCATCCTTCAAGAAAAACATGATTTTCATGCAGGACAATGCTCCATCACACGCGTCCAAGTACTCCACAGCGTGGCTGGCAAGAAAGGGTATAAAAGAAGAAAATCTAATGACATGGCCTCCTTGTTCACCTCATCTGAACCCCATTGAGAACCTGTGGTCCATCATCAAATGTGAGATTTACAAGGAGGGAAAACAGTACACCTCTCTGAACAGTGTCTGGGAGGCTGTGGTTGCTGCTGCACGCAATGTTGATGGTGAACAGATCAAAACACTGACTGAATCCATGGATGGCAGGCTTTTGAGTGTCCTTGCAAAGAAAGGTGGCTATATTGGTCACTGATTTGTTTTTGTTTTGTTTTTGAATGTCAGAAATGTATATTTGTGAATGTTGAGATGTTATATTGGTTTCACTGGTAAAAATAAATAATTGAAATGGGTATATATTTGTTTTTTGTTAAGTTGCCTAATAATTATGCACAGTAATAGTCACCTGCACACACAGATATCCCCCTAAAATAGCTAAAACTAAAAACAAACTAAGGGCTCTTTCACACCTGCGTTATTGTCTTCCGGCATAGAGTTCCGTCGTCGGGGCTCTATGCCGGAAGAATCCTGATCAGGATTATCCTAATGCATTCTGAATGGAGAGTAATCCGTTCAGGATGCATCAGGATGTCTTCAGTTCCGGTACGGAACGTTTGTTGGCCGGAGAAAATACTGCAGCATGCTGCGCTTTTTGCTCCGGCCAAAAATCCGGAACACTTGCCGCAAGGCCGGATCCGGAATTAATGCCCATTGGAAGGCATTGATCCGGATCCGGCCTTAAGCTAAACGTCGTTTCGGCGCATTGCCGGAGCCGACATTTAGCTTTTTCAGAGTGGTTACCATGGCTGCCGGGACGCTAAAGTCCTGACAGCCATGGTAAGTGTAGTGGGGAGCGGGGGAGCAGTGTACTTACCGTCCGTGCGGCTCCCCGGGCGCTCCAGAGTGACGTCAGGGCGCCCCAAGCGCATGGATCACGTGATCCATGTGATCACGTCATCCATGCGCATGGGGCGCTCTGACGTCATTCTGGAGCGCCCCGGGAGCCGCACGGACTGTAAGTATACCGCTCCCCCGCTCCCCGCTCCTACTATGGCAACCAGGACTTTAATAGCGTCCTGGGTGCCATAGTAACACTGAAAGCATTTGGAAGACGGTTCCGTCTTCAAATGCTTTCAGTACACTTGCGTTTTTCCGGATCCGGCAGGCACCTCCGGCAACGGAAGTGCATGCCGGATCCCAACAACGCAAGTGTGAAAGAGGCCTAAAAACTACTTCCAAAAATATTCAGCTTTGATATTAATGAGTTTTTTGGGTTCATTGAGAACATGGTTGTTGTTCAATAATAAAATTAATCCTCAAAAATACAACTTACCTAATAATTCTGCACTCCCTGTATAGTGCATTTGGGTAGTGCAGCATTTGTTTGCGGTTCTACTGTGTTACTAAAGCTACACAGAGTGACAAACGCTATTGGAACAAATAATTTCAACTGGTGTGATATACCAGTTGCCCCCCAAAAAAACTGATTGACGCAGGGGTGTGATATACCTATAATATACTTATATACACTCTATAAAGTGCATTTGGGTAGTGCAGCATTTGTATGCGGTTCTGCTGAGAACACTAGTGAAAAACACTATTGGAACAAATAATTTTTTACTGATGTGATATATGTGGACTTTGTCACAGGGTCATTTTGAAAATGACAGGTAGAGGAAGAGGCAGGCCATTCTGCAGGGGTGGTAGGGGTCGGGCAGGTGCACCAGGCCTGGGCCTAAGTGGGAAGTTGCAGAAGGTGCATGCAATTACGGTACGTCAAAGGACGCACCACAGTTGGTTGAGTGGCTCACTCAGCCTTACGCTCCTGCATCCTCCTCATCCTATCTGCTATGTGCAGCCACAAAGACACCACCACCACCACCATATCCCCTCAGAGGAATTATTTTCCCATCCATTCCAAGACCTTACCGATGCGCAGCCATTCTTGGCATTGGATCAGGAAGAGGAGTTATTAACGGTCGCCACCCAGCAGTCTGACGACAGTACCCAAATCAGCCCAAGGAGAGTGGTCCCTGCTGTTGCTGCCTACTCCAAGATCTCTAATGTCAGTGGTGGTGAAGGTGACGTTGATGACGTGTCGATGGACATCACGTGGATGCCCACAAGAGAGGTAGAGGAGGGGAGTTCAGAGGGAGAGACGGAGCAGCAGATAGGGAGGAGAAGGAGGAGAAGCAGGCAGAACTTACAGTGTACAGGAGGCAAAAAACAGACTGCTAATGTATCTGGAACGAGCCATCCATCATGCACGGTCACATCTGGCCCTCCCAGGACGTCGGCACATGGCTCTGCAGTGTGTGCTTTTTTTAACGTGTCCGCTGCTGAAAATAGTATTGCCACCTGCAGCCTGTGCTGTCAATGCATAAGTCGCTGTAAGCCCAACACTCAACTAGGGACGACCGCATTAACAAGGCCTCCCATCACCGAGCACAGTGGGAGCAACACCGTCAGAACTCACAAAGCCACACTCCCGGAGCTCCATGTCCTGCCTCTTCTCCTTCTCCTCTCTCCTCCCATTTGTCCTCCACTCCACCGTGCCGTCATCACGTTCATCTGGCAAAAGGCAGGCTTCCGTGACCCAAATGTTCGAGCGTAAAAAGATGATGACGCCGGATAACCCTCTTGCCCAAGGGCTGACTGCCGGCTTGTCGGAACTGCTAGCCCATTAACTACTGCCATATAAACTGGTGGACTCAGAGGCCTTTAGAAATTTGTGACCATTGGCACACCACTATGGAAGGTCCCTGGAAGGAACTATTTCTCCTATGAGGGCATCCCAGAGCTTTATGACCAGGTTTAGTGGCAAGTAAATGTACCTCTGGCACACAGTGTCGGTGCCAAGATACATCTGACCAAAGAAACTTGGTCTAGCAAACACGGGCAGGGAATGTACATAACTTGTACTGCCCACTGGGTGAACCTTCTGATGGTCGTCAAGCATGCAACCTGTGGCACCCGTGTGGATTTGGTGTTACTGCCACAAATTACATGCAGGCCTGCCTCTTCTTCTCCTCCTCTTCCTATTCCATCCTCCGTCTCCTCCTCGGCTGACTCATCCTTTTCCACTGCTACCACCTTTTCCGCTGTGCCCCCCAAGCTCCCCAGAACCAATTCGACATTCCAGGTGAGATGTTGCCCTTCTGTGCCTCGGCTGTTGTGCCTGGAAGTCAAGTGTCACACCGGTCCTGCACTCCTTTCAGCTTTGCAGTCACAGGCCTATCAGTGGCTAACCCGCTCAATTTGACAGTTGGTAAAGTGGTGTGCAACAACGGTGCCAATTTGCTGAGCGCGCTGAAACAGGGCAAAATGACACACATGCCGTGCATAGCACACATCCTGAACTTAGTTGTTGCCAAATACCCCAGGGTTCAGGACGTTTTGTGGCAGGCCAGGAAAATCTCTGCCCATTTTAGAAGATCTTACACGTCCATGGCTCGCCTTGCTGACGTTCAGCGGTGACACACCTGCCCGTCAGATGTCTGATTTGTGACTGCCCGCTGCACTGGAACTCAACCTTGTACTGTATATGCTTGATAGGCTGCTCCAGCAGAAATGTGCCGTTAATGACTACCTGTACAAACTCGGTGGCAGGACAGGTTCTATGGAGCTTGTTTTTTTTTCATCGTGCCAGTGGCTGCTCATGCGCGACACATGCAGACTTCTGCTGCCATTTGATGAGATCACCAAACTGGTCAGTCGCAGCCAGGGCTTCATATACAATTCAGCCATATAACATTTTGGATATTTGTTGTTAGATGAGAAGGATACTACTCACGCTTCAGAAGACCTCTTGGTCCTTTCTTAACTTTATTTTTCACAATTAAAAAGTGTTGCATGGCTCTCAGGCCCACTTGTTCAGAGTTCGCCGAGTTGTAAACCACATTCAACTCAGCGAACTCTGAACAAGTGGGCCTGAGAGCCATGCAACACTTTTTAATTGTGAAAAATAAAGTAAAGAAAGGACCAAGAGGTCTTCTGAAGCGTGAGTAGTATCCTTCTCATCTAACAACAAATATCCAAAATGTTATATGGCTGAATTGTATATGAAGTCTGAGTATCTGAGTCAAAGTGAGACTCTTAGGGCTCTTTCACACTTGCGTTGTCCCGGGGCGCTCCAGAATGACGTCAGAGCGCCCCATGCGCATGGATGACATGAGTGGGGCGCCCTGACGTCACTCTGAAGAGCCCCGGGAGCCGCACGGACGGTAAGTATACTGCTCCCCCGCTCCCCACTACACTTTACCATGGCAACCAGGACTTTAGCGTCCCGGCAGCCATGGTAACCATTCAGAAAAAGCTAAACGTCGGATCCGGTAATGCGCCGAAACGACGTTTAGCTTAAGGCCGGATCCGGATTAATGCCTTTCAATGGGCATTAATTCCGGATCCGGCCTTGCGGCAAGTGTTCAGGATTTTTGACCAGAGCAAAAAGCGCAGCATGCTGCAGTATTTTCTCCGGCCAAAAAACGTTCCGTTCCGGAACTGAAGACATCCTGATGCATCCTGAACGGATTTCTCTCCATTCAGAATGGAATGGGGATAATCCTGATCAGGATTCTTCCGGCATAGAGCCCCGGCGACGGAGCTCTATGCCGGAACACAACAACGCAAGTGTGAAAGAGCCCTTAGTCAGCCAGAAGTGTTAAATACAAGGGAGTACCCTGATTGATTATAGTCTCAGCCAGGGCGCAATCACTGACATTGTACCTTATGCCTTCTTTCTGGAGTGTGCATTGCATCGTGTCATTGATCAAGTCGTCGAGGAGCAGGAGCAGGGATATGAGGAAGTCACAATGCTGGATAAATTCCCAGGGCGGGCTACTCCATCTGAGACAAGTCAGCAGGAGTCTGGAGAAGAGTGAGAGGAGGATGGTGCCGGGGAAGAGGAGGAGGAGGAGCAAGAAGAGCAGGCTTTAAACTTTTCTCGGATCCCTGAAATTGTCAGGGACTGAGGGAAGGAGACCGAGGACGACATTATCCTGGACGATGAGCAGGAGCCAGGCCACTCCACCACATACAGTTTAGTGTAAATGGGGGCCTTCGTGCTCCTGTTTTTGAATATGGACCCCTGTATAAAAAGCATAAAGAGCAAGGACCAGTACTTGGTGGCAACGTAGTTATACCCCCGGTACAAACACAAAATGGCGGACACGTTACTAGCATCACAGAGGGCTGTCACAATGCAGCACTTCCAGGCCTTGCTTCGAGAAATGCTGCATTCTGCTTTTATCACCTACACAGCTCAAGGAGCAACCACACAGAGAGTAATTCTAATAAATTATTCTTTATTAGATATCCAACATGATGGATGGTATATCAGTTAAAAAACATATACAAAAGACAGTATATACTGGGAACAGATCGATGTTACAATAAATGTATAAAAACAGAGTACGCTCCAAACCAATAAGGGACTAGTATCCCCCCGTATACAATGGCGCAGTATCAGCTAGGTGGGGCGCATGTAGCAATAAAGGCATCCAGAGCATGCATACACCAACACTCCAAACATTTAATGGAGTGTAAGCCTGGATGCCACAACCAGCGGAGACTGCAAGAGATAAGGGAGGAACAAAACACTAATGAAGTGCAAGTGCAATAAATACCTACTGACCCTGGTCTGAAACAGCCGCCCGACGATCGTTTCGCAAAGTGCTTCCTCTTGGGGCCTACTGAACTACTCCATACTGATCTCCTATATACTCCAGACATCTACATTCATCCAATCAACACACACCTACTCAGCTTTCCATAATTGATCAAATCAATTACTCCTGGCCGTGGGGAACATGCCCAACCAATAGTCAGTCCTGTTCAGTCTCGTCATCAGTCACCTGATCGAATGGTATCGGCACCGCCCACCTCTCTCTCCAGATCATATTGCGGCACCGTTCGATCCTGCGCTAGAATACTATTATACCTATCCTCACACTCTACCTCCGCATCGCTCCCCAAGGTTGCATAAATTAGATCCCCGGTGGTGCTCGGATGATCCATTGCCGTCACGCGATCCGCGTCATGACTCGGCTACGTCAGCCGATGGCGCCAGAGAGTGACGTCACCCTCTGTACTACCACTCTGTTTCCACGGCCAGCATGTTTCCTAGCAACCGAGTCACGAGGCGGGTCACATGATCGGACCAGCGGCATCTCAAAACTGCAATGTTATTGTTTGCAGATAGAGACCAAGGTCCACATCATATGGTATGTTGTCAACACTCTCTATCATATCTGCAGACAATTAAATGTAATAATGATGATATAAGCAAGAATAACTATAGTTAAATACATATAATTATCGGAGATTGGACATTCTACATAGACATAGAATTGGAGTAATTATCTCCAAGTGATGAAAGTGACCCGTGCACATGCAAATTAATAATCTACCTACATTGTACAATAAAATAACATACTTTCATTATAATATAATTACTGCAATATCCCACATGATAGATAAACACAATAAAGGACAGAATAAAAACTAACTAAAGTGCTACAGTGTGATTTACATCATCTTGATTCCACATAGTGTAAATTGCATCATATTGATGCCACATCGTGTAAATTGCATCATATTAATGATACATAAAAACCAGTATATATACATTTTTCTATATATTTGTACATTTTTGAGGGTCAGGTGTTTGTCTACCATCGTCAAATATTCAACATATAGGTATCCAAGCACCCGGACCATTAGGTTGATATATAGGATCCAGTTGATACTCTACAGACCCCTCCCTCCAATAGCAACCCATAGGCCAGATGTGTTCCAATACCATCAATGAATAAAAGTGCCAGTGCATGTGTATAAATAAAAAAGTGAAAGACAGAAAGAGTGTTAGAAAAGTGCCAGTGCCAGTGCTATAAGAGAGAATTATATTGATGGTATCCAAACCCAGCTCACCTATTCATATTTCATCATTATAGTCATATAAGAAACCCAAAACAACATGTACCCCATTCCAGGCACCCCCCGGTCACTTTTCCAACTGTGTATAGGCATAGAAGCACAGTGTGTATCCTCGGTTACTTCTTTGACTCTGTGTATTAACACAGACGCACAGAGTATATCCCCGGGGGCCTCCATCAATAGGAAAGTCCAGACCACCTTAGTCTTCTCCGCATCTTTTTTCTCTTTTTTTCCCTTTTTTATCTTTTTCTTCCCTTTTGTTGTCTCTTTTTTCTCTCTTTTTTTCTCTTTTTCATTTCTCTCTCACACTTATTATACGTATTTGGTGCTGTGAGTATATCTCAAGACACCCCATCGACCAGGAAGCTCAATACATGTTATCCAGACCTTCAAACTATACTAAGAAAAGCCGGAATCAAAAAAAGAAAGGAATACACAGGAGATCAGTATCCATTTAAAACAAATAACAAAAAGAAGAAGAACCACCGTGTGGCTGCATGAAATACAGGCAACCAAACACTGGTATCAAAGGACAAGGACATAACCAAATCACTGTTAAAAAAGAATTGTACATCATTACATCAACAACTAACTAACAATGATTAAAATGAACCAATCCTACCTGGTGGTTCTGTGATGATCCAGGCTTCGAAGTACAAGCAGGGAGAAAGATAATCTAGAGAAATGGAGCATAGCTATTATAGTCATTCAATCCCACAGGGGCCATAGTTTTCAGAGTATATATCCAACGTGTCTCTCGCTGGGCCAGTAATTTCTTCCAATTCCCACCTCTTTGGGAGATCATTATATGATCAATCCCTCGGAAACGTAGGACTGATCCATCACAAGGGATCATTTAGTAAAGAGTCACTATGTAATACGCCCCCCCAACCTGTTTGGCTCAAAAGGCCCACGATGGGGAAACAAACCCTGCGGCAAATGTGTCGCATGCATAAATATGGACAGAAGTGACACCTTTTGGGACATGCCCCATAATAAAGAGTATAAAATCACTCACCCCATTGATTGCACAACGGTGGGGGTAATCTACTGGGCCATATGCCCCTGCGAAAAAATTTATGTGGGGATGACCTCTCGACAGTTTAAAAAACGGATCCGTGAGCATGTGCTAGCGATTGAAGCTGCACAAGAGGTAACTGATGTACAACTATTAACAACTATACCAAGACATTTTAAAGCTGAACACGCCTGTGATGGATCAGTCCTACGTTTCCGAGGGATTGATCATATAATGATCTCCCAAAGAGGTGGGAATTGGAAGAAATTACTGGCCCAGCGAGAGACACGTATAATAAGTGTGAGAGAGAAATGAAAAAGAGAAAAAAAGAGAGAAAAAAGAGACAACAAAAGGGAAGAAAAAGATAAAAAAGGGAAAAAAAGAGAAAAAAGATGCGGAGAAGACTAAGGTGGTCTGGACTTTCCTATTGATGGAGGCCCCCGGGGATATACTCTGTGCGTCTGTGTTAATACACAGAGTCAAAGAAGTAACCGAGGATACACACTGTGCTTCTATGCCTATACACAGAGTTGGAAAAGTGACCGGGGGTGCCTGGAATGGGGTACATGTTGTTTTGGGTTTCTTATATGACTATAATGATGAAATATGAATAGGTGAGCTGGGTTTGGATACCATCAATATAATTCTCTCTTATAGCACTGGCACTGGCACTTTTCTAACACTCTTTCTGTCTTTCACTTTTTTATTTATACACATGCACTGGCACTTTTATTCATTGATGGTATTGGAACACATCTGGCCTATGGGTTGCTATTGGAGGGAGGGGTCTGTAGAGTATCAACTGGATCCTATATATCAACCTAATGGTCCGGGTGCTTGGATACCTATATGTTGAATATTTGACGATGGTAGACAAACACCTGACCCTCAAAAATGTACAAATATATAGAAAAATGTATATATACTGGTTTTTATGTATCATTAATATGATGCAATTTACACGATGTGGCATCAATATGATGTAAATCACACTGTAGCACTTTAGTTAGTTTTTATTCTGTCCTTTATTGTGTTTATCTATTATGTGGGATATTGCAGTAATTATATTATAATGAATGTATGTTATTTTATTGTACAATGTAGGTAGATTATTAATTTGCATGTGCACGGGTCACTTTCATCACTTGGAGATAATTACTCCAATTCTATGTCTATGTAGAATGTCCAATCTCCGATAATTATATGTATTTAACTATAGTTATTCTTGCTTATATCATCATTATTACATTTAATTGTCTGCAGATATGATAGAGAGTGTTGACAACATACCATATGATGTGGACCTTGGTCTCTATCTGCAAACAATAACATTGCAGTTTTGAGATGCCGCTGGTCCGATCATGTGACCCGCCTCGTGACTCGGTTGCTAGGAAACATGCTGGCCGTGGAAACAGAGTGGTAGTACAGAGGGTGACGTCACTCTCTGGCGCCATCGGCTGACGTAGCCGAGTCATGACGCGGATTGCGTGACGGCAATGGATCATCCGAGCACCACCGGGGATCTAATTTATGCAACCTTGGGGAGCGATGCGGAGGTAGAGTGTGAGGATAGGTATAATAGTATTCTAGCGCAGGATCGAACGGTGCCGCAATATGATCTGGAGAGAGAGGTAGGCGGTGCCGATACCATTCGATCAGGTGACTGATGACGAGACTGAACACGACTGACTATTGGTTGGGCATGTTCCCCACGGCCAGGAGTAATTGATTTGATCAATTATGGAAAGCTGAGTAGGTGTGTGTTGATTGGATGAATGTAGATGTCTGGAGTATATAGGAGATCAGTATGGAGTAGTTCAGTAGGCCCCAAGAGGAAGCACTTTGCGAAACGATCGTCGGGCGGCTGTTTCAGACCAGGGTCAGTAGGTATTTATTGCACTTGCACTTCACTAGTGTTTTGTTCCTCCCTTATCTCTTGCAGTCTCCGCTGGTTGTGGGCGGCATCCAGGCTTACACTCCATTAAATGTTTGGAGTGTTGGTGTATGCATGCTCTGGATGCCTTTATTGCTACATGCGCCCCACCTAGCTGATACTGCGCCATTGTATACGGGGGGATACTAGTCCCTTATTGGTTTGGAGCGTACTCTGTTTTTATACATTTATTGTAACATCGATCTGTTCCCAGTATGTACTGTCTTTTGTATATGTTTTTTAACTGATATACCATCCATCATGTTGGATATCTAATAAAGAATAATTAATTAGAATTACTCTCTGTGTGGTTGCTCCTTGAGCTGTGTGGGTGATAATACGAATAACTCCATGCGAGATATTTATGATATAGTTGTTTTTTGGTGCTGCATTCTGCTTTTGCGGATGCTGGCAGGGGAATTTCCACTCACAGAGAAACAGTTGCGGTTACCAATCCAACAGCGCATGCAAGAAGAGGGTGGTTTGAAGATGTGTTGGTGGTCACTTCAGATATGAGATCATTCTTGCAGCCAACCCATTGACAGCTGCCCTCCAGATCCAGCCTCAGGTAACGTCTAGATCATCAGGTGTCCGACTACATTGGGTTAGCGGCCGATGTGGACGCTATGAGAAGAGAGTAACCCCTGGACTACTGGGTGTGCAGGCTTGACCTTTAGCCAGAGCTGGCACAATTTGCCATGGAACTCTTGGCTTGCTCCTTGTCCAGTGTCCTATCCGAAAGGACGTTCAGCACAGCAGGGGGGATCGTGACCGATAAGAGCACTCACCTAGCTCACGACAGTGTGGACTACCTCACATTTCTAAAAATGAATGAGGCATGGATTTAAGAGGAATTCTACACCTGTGAGGACCACGTTTAATTGAATTTCCTCATGCCTGCCCACACATATCCTACAACACCAAGAACAAAGAATGGTCCCTGTTTTATGTAAATAATTAGGCATAACAGACATTTTCTGTCTGTTGAATGCCTCGTAGGAATTCAACACCTGTGACGACCATGTGTTTCAACTATTATCATTAGGGTTTTTTCAAGAGGGGGGATTTCGTTAGCCATGTTTTTAATCCAATTTTATATTTTTAGTTGTTTTAAATATATGTATTTGACCTATATTTGTACTGGCCTTCAGTAAAATTGATATCCATTGACCGTCTAATATACCTCCAGCCACATAATCACTTGATCTTTTCTGTACGGTGAATGCATAATTTTTGGGGCCTGTAATACACTGGCCTGCTGTAAAATTGATATCCAATGACTGTGTAATCTACCTCCAGCCACATACTTACTTGTTCTTTTATGTACGCTGAATGCATAATTTTTGGGGCCTGTAGTCCACTGGCCTGCTGTAAAATTGATATTCAATGACCGTGTAATCTACTTCCAGCCACATACTTACTAGTTCTTTTCTGTCCGCTGAATGCATAATGTTTGGGGTCTGTAGTCCAGTGGCCTACAGTAAAATTTTTATCCATTGACCGCATAATGTACCTCGAGCCACATAATCAGAATTTTTTTTATGTCAGGTGAATGCCTAATTTTTAAGGCCCATACTCCCGTGGCCTAAAATAACATTTTTCTAGGCTCCAACAGGGCGCATTTCAGAGAATTTCCCTTTAAGATGCATGAAAAAGTCCCCTGATCAGGATACATATTTTTGGTTGGAATTTTTGTAATTGATCCTCCTCTAGTATGTAACTGTCCATGTTGTGGGACTATTTTTGCACTTCTACTAAATATTTGGTGCCTGAAAATATGAGCTGAAGGTTTTTCAGGTTCGCCTGTCATTAAAGTGAATGGGCCTTCTGCGAACTTACGGTTCGCGAACATTTGATCGCGTTCGCGAACCGTCCAAGTTGATGTTTGTCCATCACTATAGGGAAGTTCTGTATTGACTAGACACACCTGCCCACACCTGACCACACTGTAACACCACCACCAAAGGCTCATCTGGTGACAACAGTGGCTGATGCATAGTGCTCTCCTTCATGTCTCCAGCATCATTGGTGGCAATCATTTCTGCTTAGTGTGATCCAACTTTCATCTGTGAACAGCACTGATGCCCACTGGTCCCTCGTCTGGCATGCAAGACGATGACACCTATGCCTGGTGGTGTGATCAGGTACTTTTGAAGGTTGTCTAGCACGCAGACCACACTGATGTAAATGGTTTCAAATGGTCTGAATTGACACTTAGTTGCCTCTCACCTCCCTTAAATGTGCCTGGAGTTGTGTGGCATTCATCATCTGGTTCCAAAGGGCATTGTTCACAATGAAGCGGTCATCAGTCTGGGATGTGGCCAAAGGACGTCCACTTCTATGCCTTTCTGTGACTCTATCAGTTTCTCTGTATCTCTGTTGCAACCTGCTGATGACACTCTGTGACACTCTAAGCTCAGTGAACACTTTTATCTAAGAACATCCTGCTTGAATGGCGAGATACTGTTGATCAATTGTTAGGTGTTGTCTTGGTCTCATGATGTCAAAATGTGAACAGCATGATGAGGAGGACTGTTTAAATACCAATTCTAATTGAACCAGGAAATTTAGTGGGCGATTCATGGATTAAATACCTGTTGTGAAATTTTGCTGTTAAGCTCCTTATTAGAGAACAGCAAGTTGTGCAAAAAGTACTGAAACATTAAACAGTTGTACATGTGCATTTAGAAGTTTAGAGAAGGTCACATTAAGTTCACCTATAAAGGTTAGAGTGCATTTTAGGTTCATCCTGAAATTTCACCCACAAGCCAAATATCCCAATTATTATATATAGTATTTTTTACCCCATAAGACACTTTTTTTCCTCCCAAAGAGTGGGAAAATGTCCCTGCATCTTATGGGGTGAATACTCATGAGCACTTTCAAATATATATCTGCTGCTTAATTATATTTAGAAATTGACTAGAAAAGGATTTCTATGAAATAAAAGTATTTGCTTACACGTAGCTGCTTTTGAGGTGCACCTGCACTTCTGATAGCAGGCAAAGCCACGGGTCCTGTCTCCTCTTTTTCTGTCTGTCAGCTGCCCTGCTTCTCTCTATTGTACACAACACGCATAATTCTTCTTTGGAATCCTAACATTTCTTTTTACTGTCCCTGGCAATAAGCTTGATTGATTTTCATAGTCCCTGACTGCCTAAGATCATTTTTCGGGCAGACAATCACACACAACCACTCAGATTTAAAGTCCAGCAAATAATGTTTGCTGCTCATGTAGCTAGGGCACCTCTCAGCCTGCTGCAGCACTGATTGGCCCATCTAGGCTGCTTGTCAGCCGCCCACTTCCTCTCAGGGGCATGTGAGGACCCTTCCTCTTTCTCCCTAGTGTTTTTCATGTGCACTAAAATGGTGCTACAAGCTTCCGTCTGAAAAATATCAAAGTTCTTCATCCCTAATCCAACCCCTTTTAAGCTAGTTATCGCCAAGACAGCTTTAGTAATAACTAGAGATGAGTGAAATTTTTAAAAAGTTGATTCAGCAGCTTTGTCAAGAAATTGGCCAGTGTTTATACACACAGTGTTATTGGAAGAAGCAGTGTCTTGTTCTGCAATTTGAAAAAAATATTAGTTGGATAGACACAAAAACAATATCTCAGATTGCATGCAAGCTCTGATAAAATTATTACTTTCTTAATTAACTTTGAAAAATTTGAAAAAAACATAGTCAACTGGACAGAGTCCGATGTTATTGCAATACAAATAACTATGACATAACTCCAAGTAAAATGGCAGTCTCCCTAAGGCCGTCTGACTGTCTGTAATCACACTGAGTCATTTACGTTTTTTTGAGGCCCCATTTAAGTGAATGGCTCCCTATATGTGCCGCAAAAAAAAACAGAATGGACAAGGAAACAAAATATGTTCATGTGCATGAGCTCTAAAATGGATGTCAGTCTGCCTCAGGCAACCAAAGTTACACAATGACACACTGACTCCTGTCCTGTCTTTAAACCTACCTCTTTCAATTAATTAATAACTTGTACAAGCTATTGTCTTCTCCTCACTGCGAAATAACCTCTCTGACCGTAAGCTATCTGTATTCTGTGTTTAAGGCCTCATGCACACGGCTTTACCGTGTTTTGTGGTCCGCAAATCACGTATCGGCAAAACACGGATGCCGACTGTGTGCATTCCACATTTTGCAGAGCTGAGGTCTGGCCCTCAATAGACCAGTCCTACATGCTGCTCGGATGTGAACTCAAATAACATTTGTGTGCATGATGCCTAAAGGGAATGTGTTATCAGAAAAATAACTTTTGCTAAAATCATGTTTTTATGTTAAATACATGTTTAAAGAACATTTGTTGATGTTATTTTACTTTTCCATGTTACTAACTATATATAAAAAAGGAAATCCTGTAGTTTTCACACTGGCCACCAAGCTTAATAATCGTGGCAACTTCCTAGTTTATACATATCAGTTTACTGCAGTTAGCTTATCATTACAGATAGAATTGCAATGACAGATATTCCCTTGATATAGATAAGATATGAACCACCATTCACAATATATTATATCACAGCTTGGTTACTCGCTCCTGACCTCTTCACATGTCACATAGCATGCCTAGAAAACTATTTTATAGAAGTCAAAGGGGTCCTGTCCACTGTGTCTATGGCCCATGTGTTTGCTGTAAAGCATATCTCTAAATGCTCTCTAAATGCTCATAAGAACAGCAAAGGCAATATGGCTGCCCCATAATCATGTTCAGGAAACAGAATAAAATTAATCTACAATCAGTAAATAGAAACATTAGAAAAAAAGGATATGTGTCCCTATCTGGTTTTAACTGTCAGAAAAGTTTGTTGGTGACACATCTCCTCTAAGATCTCTTTCCTCTATCTAACTGCAAGGCATTATGGCCAAGCTTTCTGGGATTGGGTCATGTGATTTTACTTTATACTTTCATATTTACTATATTCTGATATGTAAAAATCCCAGTTTGGTAAAGGATTTGTAATGAGATAGGGAATGACAAGGACAGTGAGCCCTAAGGCTAGTACCCAGCTTGCTTTCCCTGCCTACTTGAAGTACAAGCCCTAGATATCTAGACTGCAACTGGTTGACAGTACCTATGTTATATAAGTGAAGAGACGGACTAACAACAGAGACAGACACTTCTTCATCCAGCGTGTGGATACACGCTACGACTTCACAGCGCAGCATCCATTGGTGCTTTTCCTTACAGCGGCACTTGTTTGATAAAGGCCGTTCCGGCCGAAACGTCACGTTGTTACGACGCCGCATTCCAAATAAACAAGCCTTGACGCACAGTGCTGGAGTATTCTCTTTATTATTATATGGGGTGGGAACCCAACTCCAAGCAACATTCTCCAGAGTGCCAGGAGGTTCACATCTCAACACAGACAGACAAACACAATAGAGAGTAGTATGTAAATGGGTCAAAACTAGGCAGGCTACACAGTACCAAACAGGAGACAAAGAGTAGTTAGAAGACAAGCCGAGATCAGAGACAGTGATCCGAAGCACGAGCAATCCAAATAAGAACAGGAGCAAGAACCAGGAACAGAGTTAGTGAGTAGTGTTGATCTCGAATATTCCAATTGCGAATTATTATCGCTAATATTTGCACTTTGAGAATTCGCGAATATCTAAAATATAGTGCTATATATTCGTATTCACGAATATTCAATTTTTTTTTCATCTGAACCCATGATCCCTCACTGCTTCTTGCTTGTGGGCCAATGAGAAGGCTGCAATATCTTTGATTTTAGGAGTAGTGTTAGTCGCAAATTTTTGTATCGCTCATTTTTATCGCAAATTTTCTGATTTCCGATTTTTGCAATCAATAAAATAATGACTGGAGATCACGAATTCTCGAATTTGCAAATATATGACAAATATTCGCACAAATATTTGTGAAATATCGCAAATTTGAATATTGCCCCTGCTGCTCATCACTGCTAGTGAGTCAAAGTCTATCATTGGCACTGGTGTAAGACCTGAAAGGGATTTAAACAGATTGCCAAGTCCCTGAATTGGAACCTGATAGGCCCATGACTCACCGTTTCATTAGTCAGAAACACTAGCACACAGTAATAGAGCAGCTGAGCAACCACCCCACTGCTTATCTCTCCTAGCACATGTCTGCTATGGGGATAAACAGAGCATTGCATCCATACCATACTGTTTCTCCCCAATAAAGGTATCATTTTTGGAGAACTTGTTTAAAACAAGCCACTGTTTTTTCCCCAAAAAATATCATTAAACACCAGCAGGCATCATCCCCCAATAAAGCACAATTTTTTGAACAAATGCTTAACAAATCCAACAATGCACTGTGTTTTTTAAATGGCTATTTGTTAACATCGTCAAACATGCATTCAGAGAGTTACTGACATTATATACTATTGCTCCTTTTGCGTTAAAGAGCTTAAAAGGGTAGAGATAGAAAGAGAGAGAAAGAAAAAATATGTAAAAACTGAAAGAAAGACATGGGAGCAAACCTCAAAGTGTCATGTACCAATTTTCAGCCAACTGGAGCACTTTCATTTCAGATAGAATTGATTAAGACCTGAATCAAATTTTGTGACTGATTCATCAGAATCGGACGCTAAATGAATTTAAAGAAATTTGTTCATCTCTAAAGTGGACCAGTGAGTCTTCACTAACAATATCTGATTTATTTTGAAATGCTACATTTATTGCAGTATTTTCAGGTACTGTGGATTAGAACATACTGATTTGTATGTGTAAAAAGCTTTTTCTCAAGTATTCTGTAAAATGCGTAATGTTTGTAATACATAATTAATGCATCTGATACGTAAAAGGCTGATGTTTTATGCATTGAATTATAGTGTTGTCTGCAAGTTACTTTTAAATATCTAATGTACTAAATTCTCCTGTGTAACAACTACAGTACATCACAGAGGTTACTCGGAGCAGTTTTAAAAACAATCAGTTAGGAACATAATCCTATGTATTTATCCACCTACAGAAAATGCAAATACAATGTTTTAGATAATCAGAGATATACAGAGGCATCATATGAGTGTTTTAGCAAGAAGACTGCGAGAAAAATTCCTGAAGTCCAGTGCATCAAATCTCAAAGCAAGCTCACTATTGCTTTGCCATTGTTTTGCATTTTACCATTGTTACCTCACTATATCTTATCACCATTATAAAAAAAAAAGATTAATCAAGCAGATAAGATTATCTTTAATAAAGTAGACACCAAGTTGTTTTTTTTATTATATTTAGAGAATTTTAATGAGATTGCATTATTGTGCTTTAAGACACCATCTGCTATTAAGGCTACATACACATGACCGTGGAAAAAATTGCCATTAAAAATGAACTCGGCTTCAATTTTGTTATGGCCATTCTGCATCCATGTGTGCATCCATTTTCTGGCCATTTGTCCACTTTTAATGCCTGCTTTCCAGTAGTTTTGCATCAGTTTTTCATGGCCAAAGCTGGCATATACATGAAACTAAGACAGAACTGCGGTGTTACCGTATAATATGATGCTGAATAACTGTTTACAAATATTTTTGCCTTCAGTTTTATGTAAATTCTGTAATTTTTATTTAGCATTAAACAGTAAAGATTAGAATATAGATTAGAATATATCTACTTTATTACTTACTCAGGTATCTTTTTAACATAAAATAGCAAACACTAAAGCTTTAATTTATTTGTAATCAAATCACTTTTTGTTGAATTTTCCCTTTGATGTTTAATATTTCAATAAATAATGATTTACTAATACTCTGAGTTCTTATTGTAGCAATCATTGTGTTGCTTTGAGATTATTTAAGCTATTATTAAAGGGTCACTATGCTATTATTTCATTTAATAGAGAACGGTGTAATGTCAAATTTCTAAATCACTTCATTTAAAAATATGCCTGCATCGATCTAAAAAACTCTGTAAACTCATGGCCACTAGGGGTCTCACTTCCACTGCCTGTTGTCAGGCAAGATTCGGGCTAGCTGAGATCCTGAGCCTGATAAAAGAACTGCTTCTACACTGCTCCTGAATTCACTGGAGTTATCGCCCTTTCTATAAGTGTGACTTCTCCCTCCTTTTCTGTTCTGTGAGCTGCGGAGATGACAGCAAACATAGTGGGAAGTACAGGAAAGGATGTCACAGCAGTACAGTGCTGGAAGATTTCACATAAGATTTCACCTTGACTTCTGATTGAAATGCATCTAGCTGTGCAGCTGAAACTGGAACAATGTGGCTGTAAAAAAACATTTGGAAAGCAGAAAAAAAAAGACACCTTCCATCACAGGTATGATTGTATATAGAAGCACAATCATTATGTAAACTTTCTTGAAAACTCAGGTATACTTTAAGGTATAAATAATAAATGGATCTATTGCATTAAAAATATTTGTGAATTCAAATATGATAGGCATTTATTGTGTCTTATTGTGTAGTTTTCTGAATGGGAATACTTTCTATCATGGTAAGGAGCACTGAACCATGAATTTTTCATCTCACTGCTCCTACCTACTTGCTGGATCCGCCCTAGGCAATAGCCCATAACTGACTAACCTAGATAAGTGCAGGGGGCCTACAAGGAAGAAATATCTTAGTGATAGATCAACGACAACACTAAGATACAAGCAGAACAAACTAGCAGGGACAAACCAGGAGAGACCAATAAAAACCAAATCAAAATCAATAAAACAGAGCCAGAAGTCAGAACCAGGAGGGCACATCAGGGACCAAATGGTCAGCCAAGAATTGAAGGTAAAGGTCCACGCAGTGCCAGAAAATCAGGAGAGTCAGGATAAGTTGAAGAATGCTAGTAAGAATATCCTAGAAGACACCAATTACAGGCAACCTGTGGCCAGCAGGTTGACTGTTTAAATAGGCTGCATTTCTTCGTAAGGTAACATGTCCGTGATCATATAATTGATGACGTCAGCAAGCCAGACATGTCAGCACCACTTCTTTTTTTTATTTTTTTATTTTAAAGTAAACTTTATTGATAATAAAAATCAGTACATATGATAAAATATGATGAATTACATAATAAAATCGAATGAAGACATATGAGTAACATCAAAAAACAGATGGTATGACAGGTACTGTTTTACATCATTTCCATAGGATAGGCAGTACATTAGGTTATAAAAACTCATCCACAGCTGACTCATCAATAAAAGTTTTGTTAGGACCTATTTATGAAAGGTAGTCCTTAGTCTGGTAGGACAGATGTAGGCCTGGTGTGTGATACGTTTATGTTTCTGTATATGAACCAAGCTTTCCAATGAGCCCTATATATGTGTATTCTACGACTTTCCCATGCTGCGATTTCCTCAAATCTGCATAGCTGGTCCATCTTCCCTATCCATTGGGAGATGGAAGGTACCTCTTCAGAGAGCCACAATTTTGGTATCAGTAGGCGTGCCGCACTTAACATAATATGGAATAATCTAGTTTGAGAAGTTTTAGATATAGAGGGGGACATACCTAATAATGCCAGATTAGGAGAGATTGGAATGTTAACTCCGCATATCTTGTTAGCTTTAGTAAATATGTCCTTCCACCAATCCTGAAGTGGAGGGCATTGCCACCAAACATGAAAGAACGAACCTTTCTCCTTTTTGCACCTCCAGCACGTGTCTAGGTTATTTGGGTTGTAAAGGCAGGTAATATCTGGAGTCCTATACCACCTAGTTAATAATTTGTAACCATTTTCTTGGGTGCGAACACACCTAGATGTTTTATGTGGTAGTAGAAGGAGTTTCGACATCTCAGCCTGAGAGCAGTTAATACCCAAGTCACGTTCCCAAAGACCTATATATGCTGGTTTAGTCATTGACACTGGTGTGTTTAGTTTCTTATAAATTTGGGAGATTAGTTTAGTGTGTTTAGATTGGTCATTTATTATACCTTCAAACCAGGTCAGAGGACGTACCAAGTCACTCTTAGAGATATTCTTGGAAATAAAGGTGCTTAAGAAAGACAATAAGTATGGGAAGCGCGTGCATTCCTGTAAGACACGTCAGATATTTTTATTTTTAATCACCATGCCATTGTCATCAAAAAGTGAGCAAAGAGGCAATGTAGAACTTCGAACTAAGTGGGGTAAACATTCTTTCAGGTTGGACGGAGCATAGGCTAGAATGTCTTTTACTTGGATCAATGGTGAGGGCAATGGAATAGCATGCTGCGATTGTTGGAACCAATTCCAAGCCTTAATCGTCGATTTTACAACTGGATTAAGAGGTCTATCTTGGGCTGGGAAGTTCTTTACACCTACCAGGAGACCTGACGGAAACGAACCTAGGTCGCTCTGTTCCATGGAGACCCAGGGCTTCTGGTTTGGATGTGCCAACCAGTCCACTATTCTAGATAACATAACAGCTCTCCCATATAGTTCCGGGTCAGGTAATCCTATTCCCCCGTTGATTTTTGGTCTGCAGAGGACAGAGCGAGCTAGTCGAGCCCTTTTCCCGGCCCAAATAAATAAACTGATTTGTCTTTTTATTTTAGTGTAATACATTTTTGGGGCTGGGATAGGTAGTACCTGTTGTAGGTATGTCAATCTGGGTAAGACTAAAGAGGTCACAATATTTTTTCTACCGAACCATGATAACGTCGGATTCTTTAACCCAACAAGTTGATCAGAAATTGATTGAAGAAGAGGGGTGAAGTTCAGTCGAAAAAGAGTGGATGGGTCAGGACCAATCTTAACTCCCAGGTATGTAATATACAGAGTGTCCCAATTAAAGGGGGAGTTCGCCTTTAATAAGTTTCTAGTTGGGGTTGGGAGGTCTATACTGAGAATATGGGACTTGCTCATATTAATTTTGAAGTTTGAATAAAAGCGGAACTGTTCCAATATCTTATATATCAGTGGTAGGGCTTTGGTTGGATTAGTATTTAGTATAAGCAAATCGTCTGCCAAAGCAGCCACTTTATGTTCATGTTGATCTATCCTAATGCCTACTATCTCTTTCTCCAATCTAATAGCTTGAAGTAATATTTCCATTACAAGAACAAATAGTAGTGGTAAAAGTGGACATCCCTGTCTGATGCCATTTCGGATATTGAAGTAGGGGGACAGGGTGTCGTTAATGATGATAGATGCTGAAGCATGGGTATACAGGGAAAAGATGGTGTTAATATACGGGTCAGGGAATTTAATTGTTTTAAGAACTTCTCTCATATAATCCCAACTAACCCTATCGAAGGCTTTTTCTGCGTCCGTGCTAAGGAGGACCAGAGGACGTCTAAGCTTTTTTGCAAAGTAAATAGCATTTAGCACTTTGGCGGTATTGTCTCTGCCCTCCCTACCACGGACAAAGCCTACTTGATCTTCTTTATTAGGGATGGAAGGAATGAAGACAGGCAAGTGGCTAACATCTTAGCTAATAGTTTCACATCTAAATTTAACAGAGAGATTGGGCGGTAGATAGAACATTGGGAGCTGTCTTTCCCTTCTTTCGGGATCAGTGTGATATGTGCCCTAGTCATGTCTGAGGATAATCGGACACCAGACAGGGAGCTATTAAATATGGAGAGTAGATGTGGCCCTACTATGTTATGAAAAGTGCGGTAATATAAAGCTGGATAACCATCAGGTCCGGGGCTTTTTCCGTTAGGGAGTTGTTTAAACGCCGTCATTAGTTCCTCCATCGTAAAGGGGGCCTGGAGAATTTGAGCCTGAGAATCTGATAGAGCCGGTAAGGCAAGGGAATTAAGAAATTAAGTTATTGATTCTTTTGGGGGGTGGGAAGGAGGGGGAATTATCAACTTTCTTGCCCTCTTCTTTTATATTATATAGGGAGTAATAGAAATTTTGAAATTGTTTGGCTATTTCTGGGGTGGTAGATACTTCTTTCATATTGGGAGCTCTAATCTTATGTATATAATTATGGGATTTCCTCTGCTTAATACGTTGCATCATGAATTTAGAAGCTTTATCTCCATGTGCATAATGTTTGTATTGCGCATGGAGATAATACTTAGCTGACGCTGTATTGAGAAGGTTCTTTAAAGTATTTTTCGATTGGGTTAGTTCCTTCAGATGAGAATCCAATAAGGAGCTTTTATGTAAAGTTTCCAGTCGATAAATCTGGGCTAAAAGAACATCTACTCTTTTTTTCCTTTCTTTTTTTGATTCTTGACCCCATACTGATGAATTGGCCTCTCATATAGGCCTTGTGGGTGTCCCACAATATGTGGGGGGACGTTTCAGGTAGGGAGTTGAAGGAGAAAAATTCCTCTAAAAGCTTTTGGGTGTGTTCTTTATTCTCGTCTGTGGATATCAGCTGTTCGTTAAGCCGCCATCTAAATGCTTTAGGTTCTAGTGAAGGGGCTTGGATTGTAATAAACACTGGTGCATGGTCAGATAAGAGCATATTACCTATGTAGGCATGAGTACACAAATGTAGATGTTCTTTTGATATAAAAATATAATCAAGCCTTTGGTATGAGCTGTGAGGGTGGGAGAAGAAGGTGTAGTCCTGCCTGGAGTGGTTGCGGATACGCCATATGTCAAAGATAGCTCCCTGTTGTAATTTATTCCTAAGATGTCTAACTGCTCTGGCAGATAGTGCAGATTTATGAGATGATGAATCTAAAGATGGGTTTAATGCTATATTTAAATCACCTCCAAGCACCACCACACCCTCTTTACATGAATCTAAAAGGGCAAGCGTCTCGACTAGCCATGGAATCTGATTGACATTTGGTGCGTATACGTTAGCAAAGGTATAGATTTGATTAGCTATATTACCCTTTAATAACATATATCTGCCATCTTCCTCTTGGATATGCGAAATGTACGTGAAAGGTAAACCCCTCTGGAACCCTATGCTCACACCTCTAGATGCAGCAGAGTTTGATCCGCAATGATACCAGTGTGGAAATATGGACCGGGATAGGTCGGGATATTTATTAAATTTAAAATGCGTCTCCTGAAGCATCAGGACCGAGCATTTTTATTTTTTAGCATAGGAAAATATTTGACTACGTTTTGATACGTAGCAATGCACAGGTCAGCCATCTAATGCACAGGTCAGCCATCTAATAATGAAATGACTGAGTGTGAATTTTTAACAAGAGGTGTGTAAGTGGATTTTGTATGTACTTAACCATCCAGGGCGGAGTGGCGGGGTTGCAGAAGTGTCCCCTTCTCCTTTGGGGATATATGGTTGATATTCTCTGATACCTGTCATAAAACCAAAGATAAAATAATAACAATGAAAACAAATTAAAACATTGACTGCTCATATAGATCTCTAATACTAGAGCAATACTACTCCAATGGTGGGATAGGGGGGAAAATGTGCACATTATAATGTGACTTATTGTAGTACCCTCATATTAATCTGCATATAGGCACTTAGCAACAGATATATATTCCTAACAAACATGTCATAACTCAGAAATTAGGAAGGATTGTTAAAGGGCTTCTGTCAGCCCACTAAACCGTTTTTTTTTTTTTTGTTTACTAATAATCCCTATACTGCGAGCTCTGCATACATAAGTTAAATAATAATTTTGGTTCAGTAGAATTTGATAAAAAAGCTATTTTTTAAATATGCAAATTACCTTGCTACCAGCAAGTAGGGCGGCTACTTGCTGGTAGCAGCCGCATCCTCCGATCCTAATGACGCCCCCTCTGCATTGTGATTGACAGGGCCAGGGAACGGAATCGTTCTCTGCTGGCCCTGCCTGTTAGCATTCAAAATCTGGCGCCTGCGCCGCGGCCGTACCTATCTTCAATCTGGGCAGGCGCACTGAGAGGCGGCCACTCGCTCGGCCGCTCCATCCTCAATGCGCCTGCGCCGATGATGTCACATCTACACCCGGCGCAGGCGCATTGAGGAGCGAGCGGCCGCCTCTCAGTGCGCCTGCGCAGATTGAAGATAGGTACGGCCGCGGCGCAGGCGCCAGATTTTGAATGCTAATAGGCAGGGCCAGCAGAGAACGATTCCGTTCCCTGGCCCTGTCAATCACAATGCGGAGGGGGCGTCATTAGGATCGGAGGATGCGGCTGCTACCAGCAAGTAGCCGCCCTACTTGCTGGTATCAAGGTAATTTGCATATTTTAAATTTTTTATCAAATTCTACTGAACCAAAATTATTATTTAACTTATGTATGCAGAGCTCGCAGTATAGGGATTATTAGTAAACAAAAAAAAACAAAAACGGTTTAGTGGGCTGACAGAAGCCCTTCAAGGATTGTACCCCAGACCAGGGCAATAACTTATGTAAGGCATTACTTAGTTGAGAAGAATACTTATGAGATCCTTGATAAACAGACTAAGGATCCTAGGGGATAGACCTAGAGTCACTCAGGATTCATTAAGTGTAAGGCGTCTTGGAGTTGAGTGGCGACCTCTTCTGGTTCTTTGGGGCTTGCCAGGACGTGGTGTCTCCCAGGGATCAGCAGTTGGAAGATCCGGAAGTGGATTATTGCTTTGAATAAAGTCCCAGTTCTCAATGGGTAGCTGATAAATTTGTAGAATATCGTACACTTTAGGCAGATGGATATGCGCTGCCCCTCATACAGAAAGGATAATCCAAAGGGAAATAACCACTTGTATAGGATTTTTTTGCTGCGGAGCCAATCAGTAAGTGGCTTCAATGCTCTCCTTTTTTTCAAAGTAGATTGAGCCAAATCTTGAAATATTGTTATAGGGCTGTCATCCAGAACTAGTTGTTGAAAATTTCTCGATTTGCTAAGATTCGCATCCTTAACCGGATAATGAAGAAACTTGCATATGACGTCCCTTGGAGGTTCTGTGGGTTGAGGTTTGGGACGTAGGGCTCTATAAGCCCTCTCAATGATGATCTCATGAGATGAGTCAGGGCCAAGTAGCTGAAGGCAGATATTCATGACAGCCTCCGGTATGTCAGCAGAGCCCACAGACTCAGGTATGCCTCTGAACCGCATGTTATTGCATCTGCTCCTGTTTTCTTGGTCTTCAAGGAGCGTATATAGGGAGTTCATGTGCATTTGATGCAGGGTCAGTGTGGAGGAGACAGCGCTCTGGTGCGACACAATGGCAGCCTGATTGTCTTCTAGCGATTCAACCCTCCTCCCAATATGGCGCGTGTCCTCTTTTATGGAAGTGAGGTCGGATCTGAGGGGTTCCAGGGCCTCTAATAGGGCATCTTTCAGGAAAGATCTAGAGATAGGCAGGGTATCGGCCCCAGGGGAGAACTCCCTTACCTTTTCAGCTACCGCTGTAGATTTCGGAGCGCTCCCTGATGCTCTCGGCGTTCCGGGTGCCATCTTAGATTCTTTAGCTACATGCGTCTGAGCTGCTTTTTTAATGAATTTCTCCATGGATTCGCTTATTATCGGGGCTTTAGCATGCCCCTGAGCTTCAGTGGGTCTGGGGCCACCGATCTTTACCATGCTGGATCTCAAGTGCCAATGAAATAAGGCTGTGAGGGATACTTTTACAGAAGAGCTTCACTTCATGCTGCCATACAGCTCCGCTGCAGGCTCTGCCCCCCCCCCCCCCCCCCCCATGTCAGCACCACTTCTGATTGGCTTGCACACCTTTATCAGAAAGCCCAACCCCATCGTCCTGGCAATCTGACACCGATGGCGGTGCCTGCTGCCTGGAAATGACACTTTTGTACAGTAAGTCCCTGTAGTTTGTTCTCAAATATGTTATTGCTGGAGAGAACTATAGGTAGGTTTAGATACCACAGATGTAAGATAAAAAATTATGTGCTAGTTTCTATATTCAGATGAGGTACTTGCAAGCTGTGAGAAAGGCGTATTGTGCTCATGTCATACTCACCAGCCTACTCACTAGAAAACCTATTGAAGTGTGTGTATAATGCTTGTAGGTGAATAACATGATTAATAGTAAGTGTGACAATGCAAATGAGCTCCATCTGCATGCAATCTGCTGTCAAGTACAAGTTCATGGACAGTCTCATTTCTTAATAAATACACCCAAAATCTGAAATTTAGTTGCTTGCTTTACAAAAGACAGATGACAGCTTCACTATCAATTCAATTAAGATTTGATAGTTGAACACAATATACGTAATATTTAATTATAATATAGAATTCATGTTTGCTTTCATGCATGACAAAATGTATTGGAATTGTCCCTGTCCGCTACTGAATAATTAGAACTACATAGTTATAAATCTGCATTGTATATTTTAAAGCAATGTTCACAGACCTGTTTCCATTTATTTTCTTTAGCAAAAGCAAGTACAGTAAAATTCAGAAGTTGGATTTTTGTAGTGGACAAAATATTCCAAAAAAGCCATTATATTTTTTCATTACCAATTAACCAATGAATGACCTTGCGTTTTAACACTCAATTTCAAATCTTTCTAGCTAAAATGAAAACAAATGATATCAAGTCAGATGTAAAGAGTAGAATGACTGTGGTAGATGTGTGCTGAATGCCACACCATCTGCACATCCTCATAATGGTGTTGGTTAGCACATCTGGCACATTATTAACAGAGATTTAAAAATAATAATTCATTCCTAATTAATTCATATACATCTAAATGGAAAACTGGATCACTCTCAGAGAGATGCTTTCCCTCAAAGTGAGAGCAATGTAAGGTTAATCCTTTTATCAATTACATTTTTATGGACAATCAAATCATAATTATTTTACACCCTTGGAAAGGTCATGTGGCGCAAATCCCTTGAAACATTACAACAATGGAAAATTTGTTTTGTAAAGACATAGAGGGACAAGTAATTGGTCTTTAACAGCTCTGTATTGGATTTAAAAAGTAAATAGCATGCTAGTTTATATAAGAATGAAAGTTAAATAATTTGAGAATGCATATTTTACTATATATACCTGTATATACAGTGGATATAAAAAGTCTACACACCCCTGTCCAAATGTCAGGTTTCTGTGATGTAAAAAAAAATAGACTTTTCCACCTTTAATGTGACCTATAAACTGTACAACTCAATTGAAAAACAAGCTAAAATCTTTTAGGTAGAGGGAAGAAAAAATATTTAAATAAAATAATATGGTTGCATAAGTATGCACACCCTTAAACTAATACTTTGTTGAAGCACCTTTTAATTTTATTACAGCACTCAGTCTTTTTGGGTATGAGTCTATCAGCATGGCACATTTTGACCACAATTTGCCCACTCTTCTTTGCAAAAACACTCCAAATCTGTCAGATTGTGAGGGCATCTCCTGTGCACAGCCCTCTTCAGATCACCCCACAGATTTTCAATCGGATTCAGTTCTGGGCTCTGGCTGAGCCATTCCAAAACTTTAATCTTCTTCTGGTGAAGCCATTCCTTTGTTGATTTGGATGTATGCTTTGGGTTGTTGTCAAGCTGAAAGATGAAGTTCCTCTTCATGTTCAGCTTTCTAGCAGAAGCCTAAAGGTTTTGTGCCAATATTGACTGGTATTTGGAACTGTTCATAATTCCCTCTAGCTTAACTAAGGCCCCAGTTCCAGCTGAAGAAAAACAGCCCCAAAGCATGATGCTGCCACTATCATGCTTCACTGTGGGTATGGTGTTCTTTTGGTGATGTGCAGTGTTTTTGCTCCAAACATATTTTAAATGTGATTGCTTAATTCTGAACACAACTACATCCCCAGTTATAAGAGGGTGTGCACACTTATGCAACCACATTATTTTAGTTTTTTTTTACTTCCCTCCACCTAAAAGATTTCAGTTTGTTTTTCAATTGAGTTGCACAGTTTATAGATCCCATTAAAGGTGTGACAAGAAGAAATAATCAGTTGAAGAGGAAATAATCCAAATTAAGACTGGGCCCCCTCTTGCCTTGGGCCCCATAGCAGTCACATGGTCTACCACTATGGTAGTTACGCCCTTTTTTTTTCATCACAGAAACCTGACATTTTAACAAGGGTGTGTATACTTTTTATATCCACTATATATATATATACACTACAGACCATAAGTTTGGACACACCTTCTCATTCAAAGAGTTTTCTTTATTTTCATGACTATGAAGGCATCAAAACTATGAATTAACACATGTGGAATTATATACATAACAAACAAGTGTGAAACAACTGAAAATATGTCATATTCTAGGTTCTTCAAAGTAGCCACCTTTTGCTTTGATTACTGCTTTGCACACTCTTGGCATTCTCTTGATGAGCTTCATGAGGTAGTCCCCTGAAATGGTCTTCCAACAGTCTTGAAGGAGTTCCCAGAGATGCTTAGCACTTGTTGGCTTTTTTGCCTTCACTCTGCGGTCCAGCTCACCCCAAACCATCTCGATTGGGTTCAGGTCCGGTGACTGTGGAGACCAGGTCATCTGGCGCAGCACCCCATCACTCTCCTTCATGGTCAAATAGCCCTTACTTTCAAAGTTTTCCCAATTTTTCGGCTGACTGACTGACTGACCTTCATTTCTTAAAGTAATGATGGCCACTCGTTTTTCTTTACTTAGCTGCTTTTTTCTTGCCATAATACAAATTCTAACAGTCTATTCAGTAGGACTATCAGCTGTGTATCCACCTGACTTCTCCTCAACGCAACTGATGGTCCCAACCCCATTTATAAGGCAAGAAATCCCACTTATTAAACCTGGCAGGGCACACCTGTGAAGTGAAAACCATTTCAGGGGACTACCTCTTGAAGCTCATCAAGAGAATGCCAAGAGTGTGCAAAGCAGTTATCAAAGCAAAAGGTGCCTACTTTGAAGAACCTAGAATATGACATATTTTCAGTTGTTTCACATTTGTTTGTTATGTATATAATTCCACATGTGTTAATTCATAGTTTTGATGCCTTCAGTGTGAATCTACAATTTTCATAGTCATGAAAATAAAGAAAACTCTTTGAATGAGAAGGTGTGTCCAAACTTTTGGTCTGTACTGTATATACTGTATATATATATATATATATATAGTGGATATAAAAAGTCTACACACCATTGTTAAAATGTCAGGTTTCTGTGATGAAAAAAATGGGCGTAACTACCATAGCGGCAGACCATGTGACTGCTATGGGGTCCAAGGCAAGAGGGGGCCCAGTCTTAATTCGGATTATTTCCTCTTCAACTGGAGGTGAAAACTTGGTCAGGGCTCTACCCTCTAAAGGAACAATGTTTAGCAAATGAAGCAGTGGGAAAATAGCCCAAGGGTTATTAAAAAGAGTTTAGGCAGAAACCCTTCTGTCCTGTGTGGGGGGCCTGGTCTACAGTCAGGTCCATATATATTGGGAATATCGACACAATTCTAAAATTTTTAGCTCTATAGACCACCACAATGGATTTGAAAAGAAACAAACAAGATGGGCTTTAACTGCAGACTGTCAGCTTTAATTTGAGGGTATTTACATCCAAATCAGGTGAACTGTGTAGGAATTACAACAGTTTGCATATGTGCCTCCAACTTGTTAAGGGACCAAAAGTAATGGGACAATTGGCTTCTCAGCTCTTCCATGGCCAGGTGTGTGTTATTCCCACAATTGCAATGAGAAGATAAAAGGTCCAGAGTTAATTTCAAGTGTGCTATTTGCATTTGGAATCTGAGGCACATATGCAAACTGTTGTAATTCCTACACCGTTCACCTGATTTGGATGTAAATACCCTCAAATTAAAGCTGACAGTCTGCAGTTAAAGCACATCTTGTTAGTTTCATTTCAAATCTATTGTGGTGGTGTATAGAGCCAAAAATTTTAGAATTGTGTCAATGTCCCAATATTTATGGACCTGACTGTATATACAGTGTATATATACAATATATATATATATATATATTATATATATAAAGAAGAAAAAGGGTGGCAGCACCGTCAAGTAGAAGAGCAGGTGAGTGCAAAAAGCCCAAGTGGGTGTAACGGGGTGCTGAAGGCACACTCGGTCTCCCATCAGCCGCAGACCTGCTGCTTAGCTTCGGGAGCGAGGATCTGTGTTTGACCTCGTTCCCAGGGCGGCTTTGCTAGCTGGGAGGCTCCCTGCTCCTAGGTCTGCTTTGAGCGCCGAGCTGATCACTCGGTGCTCGACTGGTTGGTCTGATCGGTCATGTGACGCTGGCCACGTCACATGACCCTCACTCCCCACTATAAATACAGGCAGCCTGCTGGCCACAGGTTCCTGGCAGTTGTTAGATACCTGTGTACTTACCTGATCCTGTTCCCTGGCGATCCTTTGCCTGCTCCTCCTGTACTGCGCATCCTTCCTGGTATATTGACCTCGGCTTCCACCTGACTATTCTTTGCGGACTCCTTTGGTTCTTCTCTACTCTCCTGGTATTTATGACCCCGGCTTCTCCTGACCTTTCTTTGCTTATCCCTCTGTACTGCGTTGTCCTCTTGGTTTTGACCCGGTCTGTTCACTATCCGTTATTTGTCTTGTCTGTCCTTCCCGCACATATACTAAGTTAGGGACTGCCGTCCAGTTGTCCTCTGTCATCAGGACTCGTGAGGCAAGTAGGCAGGGCCAGGAGTTAGGGTGGAGCGCAGTGGTCACTATCCTCCCCCCTGTGTGTGTGTGTACGTGGCCGTTACAGATTAACAGGCCCAATAACCACTGTATAATGAATCCTCTGGTGACCCTGACTGACCATGTCTCTAATCTGACGCAGGTGGTGCAGGAGCTAGGGGAAAAACTCAGTTCTTTTGAGTTAGGGCAAGGTTCTTCCACTCCTCAGGCCTCCAGTCCGCATTTTGAGCCCCAGATTAAGCTCCCAGAACCCTTTTCTGGAGACCGGAAGAAGTTTCTCTCTTTTAAGGAGAGTTGCAGACTTTACTTTGGTTTGTGCCCCGTGTCCTCTGGTCCCGACTACAGGGTGATCCCCAGGACTGGGCGTTCTCTTTACCTGCTGGCGCCAGTTGTTTAACTTCTGTGGAGGGGTTCTTTCAGGCCCTGGGTACCCTCTATGATGAACCAGACAGGGCTCTAGTAGCCGAGACAGCTTTAAAGGCACTGGTTCAGGGCAATCTACCTGCGGAGGATTATTGCACCCAATTCAGAAGGTGGTGTGTCCCCTCAGGATGGAACGAACCAGCCCTGAAGAGTCAGTTCAGGTCAGGTCTGTCTGATAATTTAAAGGATCTTCTGGTCAGTTATCAACTTCCAGAGGCCTTAGAGGAGATGATGACCCTTGTTGTCCGACTTGACCGACGGGTTAGAGAGAGACGACAGGAACAACAGTTCTCTTCCCAGATGGTGGTCCAGCCAGAGGCCTATCACAGACACAATGCTGAGGTCTCCACCAAGAAACCCATGCAGGTTGGCATGACCCGAGGGAATCTTCGCCGCAGACGTGGAGAATGCTTCTACTGTGGAGATCCTGACCATTGGATCAACCAGTGTCCTAAGAAGGTCCTCTCTGTCAAGTCTCCTAAGGCAAGGCAATCTAAAGACCAGGTACACCCTGATTTTTCTAAATGTAAGCTTTTGGTACCCATTACGATTTCTCTGGGGGTAGATAAATGGCCGGGTAAGGCCTTTATTGATTCTGGCTCAGCGGCCAGCTTTATTGACTCTGAGTACGCTGTAATATTGGGTATTCCAATGTTTGCTTTACCAACTCCTATCCATGTCATGGCTATTGATGCTACTCCTCTTATTGGTGGTACGGTGAGCTCATGTACCTCAGAGATTTCTCTAACCGAGGGTGTGTGCCACTCAGAGAGATGTTCCCTTTTAGTCCTGGAGAACCTACCAGCTCAGGTGGTACTAGGGTTGTCTTGGCTCCGACTACATAACCCCACTATAGACTGGTCCAAGGGGGAGTTGGTGAGATGGGGGCCTAAGTGTGACTCGTGCTTGTCCGTGGTACAGGCTGTGGTCTCAGTAAAGTCTGATACTTTACCCACTGTTGTTAGGGAATATTCTGATGTATTCTCATCACCAACCCCAGAGGTTCTACCCCCCCCCCCCCCCCATTGACCTTATGATTGTACTATAGAGCTAGTAGAGGGGGCCAAGTTTCCTAAGGGGCGAATTTATAATCTTTCTAAGCCCGAACGCAAGGCCATGGAAGATTATATTAAGGAGAGCCTTGGTAAAGGGCATATTAGACCTTCTGTCTCTCCTATGAGAGGCAGGGTTTTTCTTCGTTAAGAAAAAAGATGGTGGTCTTAGGCCATGTATCGATTACCGGAGATTAAATAAAATCACTGTCCAGAATAGATACTCCCTCCCATTGATTCCGGATTTATTTAACCAGGTTCTGGGGGCAACCTGGTTTTCCAAGATTGACCTGAAAGGGGCATGCAATCTAATCCGAATCAAGGAGGGAGACGAATGGAAGACGGTGTTCAATACTCCGGCAGGACACTTTGAATATCAGGTGATGCCTTTTGGACTCAGCAATGCCCCAGCTGTGTTCCAAAACTTCATGAATGACATTCTTAGGGAGTTCTTAGGTAAATTTGTTATTGTCTATCTTGACAACATTTTGATATTCTTTCCTGACTTCGAATCCCATGTGTCTCATGTTAAACAAGTATTAGAGGTGTTGAGGGAGAACCAGCTATCCGCTAAGCAAGAGAAATGTGTCTTTGGTGTACAGGAGATTCTGTTTCTAGGGCATGTTCTGACTCCTCACGCCTTCAAGTTAGATCCTGGTAAGGTACTAGCAATTAAGGAATGGGTAAGACCTTCACCCTTAAAGGCCTTACAACGGTTCTTAGGTTTCGCCAATTAATATTGTAAATTTATTATGAATTTTTCCGTAATTGCTAAACCGTTGACCGACCTTACTAAGAAAGGGGCGGATTTGGAGAATTGGTCTACTGAGGCAATTTCTTCATTTGAAAAATTAAAAAAGGCATTCAGTAGCGCTCCCATTCTGATCCAGCCTGATCAGGAGAGACCTTTTATTGTGGAGGTGGATGCGTCCGAGGACGGCACAGGAGCAGTCCTTTCACAAGGTCCTGCTAGCCTCACTAACCTGAGACCATGTGCCTTCTTCTCCAGGAAATTCTCTCCCACGGAGAGAAACTACGACATAGGGAATAGGGAGCTGCTGGCCATTAAATGGGCATTTGAGGAGTGGAGGCATTTTCTGGAGGAGGCAAGGCATTGTGTAACTGTTGTCACTGACCATAAAAACCTTATGTTTCTCGAGTCTGCTAAGAGGTTGAATCCTCGTCAAGCCAGATGGGCTCTGTTTTTTACTCGTTTTGATTTCTCCATTACGTTCAGGCTGGGAAGTAAAAATGTGAAGGCGGACGCATTATCTCGGAGCTTCCATGCTTTTCAACCTACTGAGGTACCACCTGAATCCATCCTACCAGCAAAAATCTTCATAGCAGCTCTAACCCAGGATATCTCGGCTCGCATTAGATCTGAACAGCATCTGGCACTGGTATCCACCCCAACAGATAAGTTGTTTGTTCCCGTACAATTTTGTCTCCAGCTGTTGGGTGAGTGTCACGATTTTGCCTTTTGTGGACATCCGGGTTTTGAGGGCACTAAGGATCTGGTTTCTAGATCTTATTGGTGGCCCACTCTAACTAGGGATGTCAAGTCCTACGTGTCAGCCTGTGAGGTTTGTGCCAGGTCCAAGACACCTAGGACTCGCCCTGCTGGTAACCTACGACCCCTACCCATTCCCAGTGGACCCTGGTCCCATATCTCGATGGACTTTATAACTGACCTACCGCCGGCGGAGGGTAAGACTGTAGTTTGGGTAGTGGTCGATAGGTTTAGCAAGATGGTCCATTTTATTCCCCTGTCTAAACTCCCGAATGCCAAAACCCTGGCGTCTATTTTTGTGAAAGAAATTGTTCGATTGCATGGTATCCCGGAAAATATTGTTTCTGACAGGGGTGTGCAGTTTGTGTCCAAATTCTGGAGGGCCTTCTGTCAAAAATGTCAAATTTCATTGTCTTTTTTCTCTGCCTACCACCCTGAGAGTAATGGGCAGACTGAACGCCTTAATCAGTCTGTGGAACAATTCTTGAGGTTGTATGTTCCTGATGACCAGCAATTATGGGTGGAATTTCTTCCATTGGCTGAATTTGCTTTGAATAACCGTGTCAATTCTTCTGCTGGGGTTTCACCTTTCTTTTGTAACCATGGTTACCATCCCCGTTTTCATTCTGGGTCATCCGTCTCCTCCTCTAACCCTGAGGCGGATAGGCTTTCCTCTGAACTGTGCACAGTTTGGGCCCGGGTTCAATCGAACTTAGAAAAGGCTCAAAGTTCTCAGAAACCCAAGGCTGATAGGAGATGTTCAAAGGGGGTGAATTTTCAGGTTGGGGATAAGGTATGGTTGTCCTCCAAGAATCTCTCTCTTAAGGTAGATTCTAAAAAGTTTGCTCCTCGTTTTATTGGACCATGGTAACCAGGTATCATTTAGGCTGGAGCTGCCCGAGTCATTCCACATTCATAATGTGTTCCATAAATCTCAACTTAAAAAATATTTTGAACCAGTAGTACCATCGAAAGCGTCGCCTCTGCCGGTTCTTGTTAATGATGCTGTCGAGTATGTGGTGTCTAAAATAGTGGATGTCAGGAAGGTGCGTATTCCCTTGCAGTACCTGATTCACTGGAGGGGGTATGGACCTGAAGAGAGATCTTGGGTACCTGCCAGGGAGGTTCATGCTCCTAGACTTGTTTGAAAATTTCATTTAGAACACCCTGAAAGGCCATCGCCTGAAGTCTTGGGTCCGGTGGCCCCTCGTAAAAGGGGGGTACTGTAACGGGGTGCCAAAGGCACACTCGGTCTCCCATCAGCCGCAGACCTGCTGCTTAGCTTCAGGAGCGAGGATTTGTGTTTGACCTCGTTCCCAGGACGGCTTTGCTAGCTGGGAGGCTCCCTGCTCCTAGGTCTGCCTTGAGCGCCGAGCTGATCACTCGGTGCTCGACTGGTTGGTCTGTCGGTCATGTGACGCTGGTCACGTCACATGACCCTCACTCCCCACTATAAATACAGGCAGCCTGCTGGCCACAGGTTGCCTGTTAATTTAGGTTCCCACCAGTTGTTGAATACCTGTGTACTTATCTGATCCTGTTCCCTGACGATCCTTTGCCTGCTCCTCCTGTACTGCGCATCCTTCCTGGTATATTGACCTCGGCTTCCACCTGACTATTCTTTGCGGACTCCTTTGGTACTTCTCTACTCTCTTGGTATTTATGACCCCGGCTTCTCCTGACCTTTCTTTGTTTATCCCTCTGTAGTGCCTCTTGGTTTTGACCCGGTCCATTCACTATCCGTTATTTGTCTTGTCTGTCCTTCCCGCACGTATACTAAGTTAGGGACTGCCGTCCAGTTGTCCCCTGTCATCAGGACTCGTGAGGCAAGTAGGCAGGGCCAGGGGTGAGGGTGGAGCGCAGTGGTCACTATCCTCCCCCCTGTGTGTGTGTGTACGTGACCGTTACAGTGGGGTTAAGCAAACCCCGTATGTAAAAAATCGAAAAAAACGGTCAGCACTCCAGAAAAAAAAAATGAAAAAAGAAATGTATTCACTCATTAGGCAGTGTGACGTTTTGGCTCAGTGCTAGAGCCTTCCTCAAGCAATGTTTTAAGACAAAGTGCTCAGTATATATAGCAAACTCAATCATGTGCCAAATTACAATCAAGTATCAAACAATCATAAAAATAAACAATAACATATAATAAATATACATACATGATACATATCTGATGTGAAAGTGATTACAATACATGATAAAAATCTATTTCATGTGCAAAGAAAACTGTTAAAACAACCATGATTCTCAATGCAAATACATAATTTATTATAAATAACATGATTGTGTGCCAGGTGTACTTAATTAGATAAAGTGACAAGTGCTTACTGCATGATGTATAGAACGGAGAAAAGAGGGAGGAGAAACCAGGAGTATGGCGGTGTCCAGTTACCCATCGCCTGCTTCGGTATGCCCCATGCGACAGTGCGCATGTCAGGATGACGTATGCTGCTTTCATCATAACAATATGACAGGCGTCTCTATGTGTCTTGTTGTGGAAATTTTATTAGGATGTGTTTCTAATATATTGTGTATTGTCATCATGTCTCTCAGTGTCAGGGTAAACCATTGGATTGGATATCATCTTGTGTTTGTCCTGTCACAGCTGCTGGGCGCAGAGGTCTCCATCGGCGAATGGTCCATGTGCTAAGCACTGGGCTGTGGGCCGGGGGAGACTGATGTGTTCAGCAGAGCAGTGTTTTGTTGGCTGATGTATGGATGCCAGCTAGGGCCCCCGCGCAAGACGCACATTTATTGGCTTGGCATGGATGCATTTGTTAAGAGAACAATATATGAAAGGAACGTGCGTTTGTTGTCTCTAGTGCGCCTGATCAGCCGCTGGAGATAATGACGTTGTCCTGTAAATAAACATGCATGAGGATCATAGTAATTTTATCTGGCATTGATCACTGAGGAAGGCTGGATAAAGTTCACTCCAGTGGTAATGGGAGATTATTGCATACATGTGTTTGTTAGCTGGCTATGTTATTCTAAATGATGGTGTCTTGTCTTCCTATGTCATCATTTCCTGTATGTCATCACTTCCTGCATCCTTGTTACATGAAGTAAGTGGTCGGGTGATGGGCCAGCCCCTTTTCTATTGTTACACCTTTTGTGAGTAAACAATAAAAGTGTACAGACTGGGCGGGATCAGGGCAGTTGCTCAGAAGAACTCAAAATGGTAACACCTGTGTCTGACTGACTGCGGTTGAGAGATTTGCCTGTCCTTACACAAAATCTGATGAGAGCGGATTTCTAATATAAATATTTCTGCAACAGTCTGCGCTCTATCTTCTAGATGTCCAGGCGGCCATATTGAATAAGGGAATAGTACATGAACCATCTAGCGCATGCGTGTCGCACATCATGATGACTAAATCAAACAGGCCAGTGAGTCCCAATGCAGAGATCTATTAGCGAGCTGCCTGCAACTAATGTGGGGGATGGCTATATGGGACCAGATGAGCGCATCACAGACATGGAGCCCTCCTCTGTGGGCATGGACTAAACACAAGCCCGCACGTCAATGCAGGGTCATGTCACATCCACGTCCTAATCCCATGTATCACCATCAATTCAGAGGGTTTTCCTCCATAAGGGTTCACCGGCAATGAATAAGTAAATGCATAACTGTCCAAAAAAATTATGTAAACCATTTGCATATTGTCATGGTAACCGGACGCAAACTCTTGAATCAACCCCTGTCTTCTCCTCGCTGATATCCGTGACACATCATCTGCAATATAAAAATGCTCAATTAAACTCAAATAATATATGGATTAAAAATTCATACAGAATATATGCATATACTTTGTCCATCACAGATAACCACAAGAATACGCAAGATAGGCGGTCTAGACCAACGCAGAACAAGGGCAAGCTAACCTCTCATGTCAACACTCCAATCTTATAGTCAATATTCAGACCATGCGGTTTCAAATAATTTTGTGAATGGATCCACTGCAATTATCTTTTCTATAATAGATTAGATCTGTTGCTCCCTCTCCTGGGCATTGGTACATAATCGACAATACACCACTTTATATCCCCCCTTTCTGTATGTTTAAGCTAGGTAAAATGCTTTGAAACTGGTAAATCAAGCCGTTTCTTTCTAATGGTGTATCGATGATTGTTAAATCGCGTCTTGAAGTTGGTGGTGGTCTCGCCGACATATATAAAATTGCACGGACATGTGAGCACATAAATTACAAAACTGGAATCGCAGGTCAGATGATGTCGAATCTGATATGCGATGCCAGTTGTTGGATGCACAAAGGTTTTACCCTTCATAATATACTTGCAATTAACACAGGCTAAACAGGGATAACACCCCAAGCCTGTTGTTGTCAATGTTGTCTGGATATTGACTCCCATTGTTCCAACATCAGCTTTGACCAACTGGTCTTGTAGACTTTTAAACCTACGGTATGACGTTAGAGGAAGAAAGTGGAATTCTGCAATAGTTTTGTGGCACCCACCCAATATATTCCAGTGGCGCCTAATGATATTCCCAATATCTATGCTCTGCTCAGTGTACGTGGAGATGAAGGGAATCCGGGCTGGTTTAATATCTGTCTGCTTGCTGGACAGAGTAAGGCCTCTTTCACACTTGCGTTGTCCGGATCCGGCGTGTACTCCACTTGCCGGAATTACACGCCGGATCCGGAAAAACGCAAGTGTACTGAAAGCATTTGAAGACGGAACCGTCTTCCAAATGCGTTCAGTGTTACTATGGCACCCAGGACGCTATTAAAGTCCTGGTTGCCATAGTAGGAGCGGGGAGCGGGGGAGCGGTATACTTACAGTCCGTGCGGCTCCCGGGGCGCTCCAGAATGACGTCAGAGCGCCCCATGCGCATGGATGACGTGATCCATGTGATCACATGATCCATGCGCTTGGGGCGCCCTGACGTCACTCTGGAGCGCCCGGGGAGCCGCACGGAAGGTAAGTACACTGCTCCCCGCTCCCCGCTACACTTTACCATGGCTGCCAGGACTTTAGCGTCTTGGCAGCCATGGAAACCATTCAGAAAAAGCTAAATGTCGGCTCCGGCAATGCGCCGAAACGACGTTTAGCTTAAGGCCGGATCCGGATCAATGCCTTTCAATGGGCATTAATTCCGGATCCGGCCTTGCGGCAAGTGTTCCGGATTTTTGGCCGGAGCAAAAAGCGCAGCATGCTGCGGTATTTTCTCCAGCCAAAAAACGTTCCGTTCCGGAACTGAAGACATCCTGATGCATCCTGAACGGATTTCTCTCCATTCAGAATGCATTAGGATACTCCTGATCAGGATTCTTCCGGCATAGAGCCCCGACGAGCAGGCTGCCTGTATTTATAGTGGGGAGTGAGGGTCATGTGACGTGACCAGCGTCACATGACCGACAGACCAACCAGTCGAGCACCGAGTGATCAGCTCGGCGCTCAAGGCAGACCTAGGAGCAGGGAGCCTCCCAGCTAGCAAAGCCGTCCTGGGAACGAGGTCAAACACAAATCCTCGCTCCTGAAGCTAAGCAGCAGGTGTGAAAGAGCCCTAAGAGTCCTGTCCAATTTAGAGACACTATCCATTTTTTGCTGTAAAATACTTGTTGGATAACCCCAATTATGGAATTTATCAACCATCTTGTTTAGGGTACTGTCTAGTGTGTCAGGATCAGAGACAATGCGTCTTGCCCTCAGAAACTGTGAATATGGTAATGACCTAACCATTGGTCTGGGGTGATTACTGCTGTACGCTAAAATTGTGTTCCTGTCCGTAGGTTTAGTGAACAGATTTGTGTGCAACACACCATTGACCAAGGTGACACTGGTGTCAAGGAATTGCATCTCACTGTGAGAATGAACCAACGTGAACTGAAGTGCACTGTCAACTCCATTCAGGAATGTGTGAAATTCATGTAGTTTCAATGTAGTCCCAGTCCAGATGAGGAAGATGTCGTCTATGTACCACAACCACGCCCTGACATGGGGAAAATGGTGGCATTCATAGACGACATCCTCCTCAAACTGGCGCATGAAAATGTTGCCGTAGGTTGGGGCCACATTGAACCCCATGGCCAAGCCCTGTTTTTGCATGTAATAAGTGTCTTGAAATAAAAAATAATTATATCTCAAGACAATCTCCAAGAGAGATAATACAAACTGACAAGTTTCTGATGTAAGAGAAGACTTATCTAACATGCATAAAACGCCATATAGCCCCTTTTGATGGTCAATAGAGGTATAGAGAGAGGTGACATATATTATAAAAAGCTAAGTGTATGTATGTATGTATGTCCGCTAAAGGAATCCGCACTGTCCCATTTACATTCACAAAATTTTGCACAGCCACCTCTTATGACTCGGGGAACATCATAGACTACATTTTGAGTGGAAATTTTCACCCCGCACTTTCCAATTATTTGCCAAAAAATATGCTTAGTAACCTAACCGCCAACCTACAGGAGCCATTGTCTGTTGGCTGTTGTGGCAGTTAGCCTGCATATTCATCAGGTTGCATATATCAACCAATCACAGCTCAGCTTCTATTTTGCTACAGGTCATTCATTTGAGCTCTGATTGGTTGCTATAGGCAACGAAGGACATTCTTAGTATAAGACAGCTTATGTGTGAGTTAATATGATTCCGATTGCGACGCTTAGCCAACGGACAAGATTAGACGACGCTTAGCGGACAAGATTAGGCATTTTCTATTATAGTGCCGGTGATGTGCGGTCCTCAAATTGCAGAATGCACATTGCCAGTGTTCGTGTTTTGCGGATCCGCAATTTGCGGATCCGCAGAACACTTGCGGACGTGTGAATGGACCCTTAATGGGGGTATATCCCTGCCCCTGTTTATACACATACACATGTTAATGTCAGAAGTGCAAGCATGCAAAAATCATGCCTTGATGGAGGAAGAATACCAGCCAGTATTTATTTACACATAAGTGTTAATTTTTTGAAGAAACAATGTAACATATTTTATAAGGCCGAAAAAAAGAACATCTGTCTATCCAAGTTGATCCAGAGGAAGGCAAAAAAAAAACAACAACTGTGAGGTAAAAGCCAATTTTCCCCACTTAAGGGGAAAAAAAAATTCTTCCCGACTCCAATCAGGCAATTAGAATAACTCCCTAGGTTAACTCCCCTGTTTATACACATACACATGTTAATGTCAGAAGTGCAAGCATCCAAAAATCATGCATTAATGGAGGAAGAATACCAGCCAGTTTATATATACACATAAGTGTTAATTTTTTGAAGAAACAGTGTAACATAGTAACATAGTAACATAGTTTATAAGTAGAGTTGAGCAAACACCTGGATGTTCGGGTTCCAGAAGTTCGGACCCGAACTTCGTCCCGAACCCGAACCCCATTAAAGTCAATGGGGACCCGAACTTTTCGGCACTAAAAAGGCTGTAAAACAGGCCAGGAAAGGGCTAGAGGGCTGCAAAAGGCAGCAAAATGTAGTTAAATCCCCTGCAAACAAATGTGGATAGGGAAATGAATAAAAATAAAAATAAAATAAATAAAAATTAACCAATATCAATTGGAGAGAGGTCCCATAGCAGAGAATCAGGCTTCATGTCAGCAGAGAATCAGTCTTCATGTCATAGCAGAGAATCAGGCTTCACGTCACCCACCACTGTAACAGTCCATTGTCAGATATTTAGGCCCCGGCACCCAGACAGAGGAGAGAGGTCCCATAGCAGAGAATCAGGCTTCAAGTCATAGCAGAGAATCAGGCTTCATGTAATAGCAGAGAATCAGGCTTCACGTCACCCACCACTGGAACAGTCCATTGTCAGATATTTAGGCCCAGGCACCCAGGCAGAGGAGAGAGGTCCCATAGCAGAGAATCTGGTTTCATGTCAGCAGAGAATCAGTCTTCATGTCATAGCAGAGAATCAGGCTTCACGTCACCCACCACTGGAACAGTCCATTGTCAGATATTTAGGCCCAGGCACCCAGGCAGAGGAGAGAGGTCCCATAGCAGAGATTCAGGCTTCATGTCAGCAGAGAATCAGTCTTTATGTCATAGCAGAGAATCATGCTTTACATCACCCAACAGTGGAACAGTCCATTGTCATATAATTTAGGCCCCGGCACCCAGACAGAGGAGAGAGGTCCCATAACTTAGAATCTGGCTTCATGTCAGCAGAGAATAAGTCTTCATGTCATAGCAGAGAATCATGCTTCATGTCACCCACCATTGGAACAGGCCACTGTCAGATATTTTTAGGCCCCGGCACCCAGACAGAGGAGAGAGGTCCCATAACATAGAATCTGGCTTCAAGTCAGCAGAGAATCAGTCTTCATGTCATAGCAGAGAATCATAATTCACGTCACCCAACATTGGAACAGTCCATTGTCATATAATTTAGGCCCGGCACCCAGACAGAGGAGAGAGGTCCCATAACAGAGATTCAGGCTTCATGTCAGCGACTCAGCAGAGAATCAGTCTTCATGTCATAGCAGAGAATCAGGCTTCATGTCACCCACCACTGGAACAGACCACTGTCAGATATTTTTAGGCCCGGCACCCAGACAGAGTAGAGAGGTCCCATAACAGAGATTCAGGTTTCATGTCAGCAGAGAATCAGTCTTCATGTCATAGCAGAGAATCAGGCTTCACGTCACCCACCACTGGAACAGTCCATTGTCATATATTTAGGCCCCGGCACCCAGACAGAGGAGAGAGGTCCCATAGCAGAGAATCTGGCTTCATGTCAGCAGAGAATCAGTCTTCATGTCATAGCAGAGAATCATGCTTCACGTCACCCACCACTGGAACAGTCCATTGTCACATATTTAGGCCCAGGCACCCAGGCAGAGGAAAGAGGTCCCATAGCAGAGAATCTGGCTTCATGTCAGCAGAGAATCAGTCTTCATGTCATAGCAGAGAATCATGCTTCACGTCACCCAACATTGGAACAGTCCATTGTCATATAATTTAGGCCCAGGCACCCAGACAGAGGAGAGAGGTCCCATAACATAGAATCTGGCTTCATGTCAGCAGAGAATCAGTCTTCATGTCATAGCAGAGAATCATGCTTCACGTCACCCACCACTGGAACAGTCCATTGTCAGATATTTAGGCCCAGGCACCCAGGCAGAGGAGAGAGGTCCCATAGCAGAGAATCAGGCTTCACGTCACCCACCACTGGAACAGTCCATTGTCAGATATTTAGGCCCAGGCACCCAGGCAGAGAAGAGAGGTCCCATAGCAGAGAATCTGGCTTGATGTCAGCAGAGAATCAGTCTTCATGTCATAGCAGAGAATCAGGCTTCATGTCACCCACCACTGGAACAGTCCATTGTCAGATATTTAGGCCCAGGCACCCAGGCAGAGGAGAGAGGTCCCATAACAGAGATTCAGGCTTCATGTCAGCAGAAAATCAGTCTTCATGCCATAGCAGAGAATCAGGCTTCATGTCACCCACCACTGGAACAGGCCACTGTCAGATATTTTTAGGCCCCGGCACAGCTGCGTTGGCGACCTCTTGCTCCTCCTCTGCCTTCGCCTTGGGCTTCCACTTGTTCCCCTGTGACATATGGGAATGCTCTCAGTAGCGCGTCTATCAACGTGCGCTTGTACTCGCGCATCTTCCTATCACGCTCCAGTGCAGGAAGTAAGGTGGGCACATTGTCTTTGTACCGGGGATCCAGCAGGGTGGCAACCCAGTAGTCCGCACACGTTAAAATGTGGGCAACTCTGCTATCGTTGCGCAGGCACTGCAGCATGTAGTCGCTCATGTGTGCCAGGCTGCCCAGAGGTAAGGACAGGCTGTCCTCTGTGGGAGGCGTATCGTCATCGTCCTGCGTTTCCCCCCAGCCACCCCGCTGTGAATATGCTTCATCCTCTTCCTCCTCCACCTCCTCCTCATCCTCGTCCTCCTCGTCCTCCAGTAGTGGGCCCTGTCTGGCCACATTTGTACCTGGCCTCTGCTGTCTCAAAAAACCTCCCTCTGAGTCACTTCGAAGAGACTGGCCTGAAAGTGCTAAAAATGACCCCTCTTCCTCCTCCTCCTGGGCCACCTCCTCTTCCATCATCACCCTAAGTGTTTTCTCAAGGAGACATAGAAGTGGTATTGTAACGCTGATAATGGCGTCATCGCCACTGGCCATGTTGGTGGAGTACTCGAAACAGCGCAACAGGGCACACAGGTCTCGCATGGAGGCCCAGTCATTGGTGGTGAAGTGGTGCTGTTCCGCAGTGCGACTGACCCGTGCGTGCTGCAGCTGAAACTCCACTATGGCCTGCTGCTGCTCACACAGTCTGTCCAGCATGTGCAAGGTGGAGTTCCACCTGGTGGGCACGTCGCATATGAGGCGATGAGCGGGAAGGCCGAAGTTACGCTGTAGCGCAGACAGGCGAGCAGCGGCAGGATGTGAACGCCGGAAGCGCGAACAGACGGCCCGCACTTTATGCAGCAGCTCTGACATGTCGGGTAGTTGCGAATGAACTTCTGCAGCACCAAATTCAGCACATGGGCCAGGCAAGGGATGTGCGTCAAACTGGCTAGTCCCAGAGCTGCAACGAGATTTCGCCCATTATCGCACACCACCAGGCCGGGCTTGAGGCTCACCGGAAGCAACCACTCGTCGGTCTGTTGTTCTATACCCCGCCACAAATCCTGTGCGGTGTGGGGCCTGTCCCCCAAACATATGAGTTTCAGAATGGCCTGCTGACGTTTACCCCGGGCTGTGCTGAAGTTGGTGGTGAAGGTGTGTGGCTGACTGGATGAGCAGGTGGTAGAAGAGGAGGAGGAAGCTGAGTAGGAGGAGGAGGCAACAGGAGGCAAAGAATGTTGCCCTGCGATCCTTGGTGGCAGAAGGACGTGCGCCAAACAGCTCTCCGCCTGGGGCCCAGCCGCCACTACATTTACCCAGTGTGCAGTTAGGGAGATATAGCGTCCCTGGCCGTGCTTACTGGTCCACGTATCTGTGGTTAGGTGGACCTTGCCACAGATGGCGTTGCGGAGTGCACACTTGATTTTATCGGATACTTGGTTGTGCAGGGAAGGCACGGCTCTCTTGGAGAAGTAGTGCCGGCTGGGAAAAACATACTGTGGGACAGCAAGCGACATGAGCTGTTTGAAGCTGTCTGTGTCCACCAGCCTGAATGACAGCATTTCATACGCCAGTAGTTTAGAAATGCTGGCATTCAGGGCCAGGGATCGAGGGTGGCTAGGTGAGAAATTACGCTTTCTCTCAAATGTTTGTGAGATGGAGAGCTGAACGCTGCCATGTGACATGGTTGAGATGCTTGGTGACGCAGGTGGTGGTGTTGGTGGTACATCCCATGTTTGCTGGGCGGCAGGTGCCAACGTTCCTCCAGAGGCGGAGGAAGAGGCCGAGGCGGCAGCAGCAGAAGAGGCCGAGGCGGCAGCAGTAGAAGAGGTAGCAGGGGGAGCCTGAGTGACTTCCTTGTTTTTAAGGTGTTTACTCCACTGCAGTTCATGCTTTGCATGCAGGTGCCTGGTCATGCAGGTTGTGCTAAGGTTCAGAACGTTAATGCCTCGCTTCAGGCTCTGATGGCACAGCGTGCAAACCACTCGGGTCTTGTCGTCAGCACATTGTTTGAAGAAGTGCCATGCCAGGGAACTCCTTGAAGCTGCCTTTGGGGTGCTCGGTCCCAAATGGCGGCGATCAGTAGCAGGCGGAGTCTCTTGGCGGCGGGTGTTCTGCTTTTGCCCACTGCTCCCTCTTTGTCTTTTGCTACGCTGTTGGCTCGGTCTCACCACTGCCTCTTCCTCCGAACTGTGAAACTCAGTGGCACGACCTTCATTCCATGTGGGGTCTAGGACCTCATCGTCCCCTGCATCGTCTTCCACCCAGTCTTGATCCCTGACCTCCTGTTCAGTCTGCACACTGCAGAAAGACGCAGCAGTTGGCACCTGTGTTTCGTCATCATCAGATACGTGCTGAGGTGGTATTCCCATGTCCTCATCATCAGGAAACATAAGCGGTTGTGCGTTAGTGCATTCTATCTCTTCCACCCCTGGGGAAGGGCTAGGTGGATGCCCTTGGGAAACCCTGCCAGCAGAGTCTTCAAACAGCATAAGAGACTGCTGCATAACTTGAGGCTCAGACAGTTTCCCTGATATGCATGGGGGGGATGTGACAGACTGATGGGCTTGGTTTTCATGCGCCATCTGTGCACTTTCTGCAGAAGACTGGGTGGGAGATAATGTGAACGTGCTGGATCCACTGTCGGCCACCCAATTGACTAATGCCTGTACCTGCTCAGGCCTTACCATCCTTAGAACGGCATTGGGCCCCACCAAATATCGCTGTAAATTCTGCTGGCTACTGGGACCCGAGGTAGTTGGTTCACTAGGACGTGTGGCTGTGGCAGAACGGCCACGTCCTCTCCCAGCACCAGAGATTTGGATGAATATAAATTTGAGGCCTATTTTTTAGGCGCTGGGTGACAGGTATACGTTTACACACAGAATTAGACTTGGAATTGCACAGTAGCGTGTGTGTGAAGTTATTGAGAATAACCCTATCTGCACCTTGAATCTTATATACCCTTTTAGGGATAGATTTAAAGTAGGCCTGATACAGCAGAAACCACTAATTTAGAGAATTGCAAAATTGGGAATTGTATTTCAACCCAGAACAAAAACTGTGCTTTGACGGACACTAAATAACTTGACCAGCTAAAGCAATAATGACAGATTTGGATGAATATAAATTTGAGGCCTATTTTTTAGGCGCTGGGTGACAGGTATACGTTTACACACAGAATTTGACTTGGAATTGCACAGCAGCGTGTGTGTGAAGTTATTGAGAATAACCCTATCTGCACCTTGAATCTTACATACCCTTTTAGGGATAGATTTAAAGTAGGCCTGATACAGCAGAAACCACTAATTTAGAGAATTGCAAAATTGGGAATTGTATTTCAACCCAGAACAAAAACTGTGCTTTGACGGACACTAAATAACTTGACCAGCTAAAGCAATAATGACAGATTTGGATGAATATAAATTTGAGGCCTATTTTTTAGGCGCTGGGTGACAGGTATACGTTTACACACAGAATTAGACTTGGAATTGCACAGTAGCGTGTGTGTGAAGTTATTCAGAATGACCCTATCAGCACCTTGAATCTAATATACCCTTTTAGGGATAGATTTAAATAACCACACTATTGATGGTTAAATGGACTTGGTGGCAGCTTGCCCCTGATGTAGGATATAGCCAAAAAATAACCACACTATTGATGGTTAAATGGACTTGGTGACAGCTTGCCCCTGATGTAGGATATAGCAAAAAATAACCACACTATTGATGGTTAAATGGACTTGGTGGCAGCTTGTGCTGGCGCACTACAAGCCACAAAATGGCCGCCGATGACCCCAGAAAAAAGTGACTAAAAAACGCTCTGGGCAGCCTAAAAACAGTGAGCAATTGAATAGCAGCAGTTCAATGATCCACAGCTGTAGATCGATCACTGTCTTAAGTGTTTTGGAGGAGTTAATCACTGCCTAATCTCGCCCTAATGTCGCAGCTGCAACCTCTCCCTACACTTGTAACAGCAGAGTGACGTGCAGCGCTACGTGACCCAAGCTTATATAGAGGCTGGGTCACATGCTGCACTGGCCAATCACAGCCATGCCAATAGTAGGCATGGCTGTGATGGCCTCTTGGGGCAAGTAGTATGACGCTTGTTGATTGGCTGCTTTGCAGCCTTTTAAAAAGCGGCAAGAAAGCGCCGAACACCGAACCCGAACCCGGACTTTTACGAAAATGTTCGGGTTCGGGTCCGTGTCACGGACACCCCAAAATTCGGTACGAACCCGAACTATACAGTTCGGGTTCGCTCATGCCTAGTCTGCATGCATCTCGCATGAGCAGCCACTGGCGCGTTAAAAAGAAACCAAGCTCCCCAGAACCTATTCTGCCGCAGAGTTCGTACAGGTAGTCGTTAACGGCACATTTCTGCTGGAGCAGCCTATTAAGCATATACAAGGTGGAGTTCCAGTGCGTCGGACAGTCACAAATCAGACGTCTGATGGGCAGGCGGTGTCGTCGCTGAACGTCAGCAAGGCGAGCCATGGTCGTGTAAGATTTCCTAAAATGGCCAGAGATTTTCCTGGCCTGCTGCAAGACGTCCAGGACCCGAGGTATTTGGCAACGAATTGCTGCACGACTAAGTTCAGGATGTGTGCCATGCATGGCGCGTGTGTCATTTTGCCCTGTTTCAGCGCACTCAGCAGATTGGCACTGTTGTCGGACACCACTTTACCAACTGTCAAATTGAGCGGGGTTAGCCACTGATTGGCCTGTGACTGCAGAGCTGAAAGGAGTGCAGGACCAGTGTGGCTCTTGGCTTTCAGGCACAACAGCCACAGCACAGCATGGCAACATCTCACCTAGCATATCGAATAGGTTCTGGGGAGCTGGGGGGGTGCAGAGGAAGAGGCAGTAGCAGTGGAAAAGGAGTAGTCAGCCTAGGAGGAGACGGAGGATGGAGTAGGAGGATGAGAAAAAAAGGCAGGCCTGCATGCAATCCATGGCGGTAACACCAAATCCACACGGGTGCCACGGGTTACATGCTTGACAGCCGTCAGAAGGTTAAGCCAGTAAGCAGTAAAAGTTATGTACATTCCCTGCCCCTGTTTGCTAGACCACGTGTCTGTGGTCAGATGTATCTTGGCACCGACACTGTGTGCCAGAGATACATTCACTTGCCGATGAACGTGGCCATATAGCTCTGGGATGCCTTTTTGGGAGAAATATTTCCTTCCGGGAACCTTCCATTGCGGTGTGCCAATGGTCACAAATTTTCTAAAGGCCTCCGAGTCCATCAGTTTATATGGCAGTAGTTGGCGGGCTAGCAGTTCTGACAAGTCAGGGGTCAGCTGATGGGCAAGAGGGTTATCCGGCGTTATCAACTTTTTTCGTTCGAACATTTGGGCCACGGAAGCCTGCCTTGTGCCAGATGAACGCGACAACGGCACAGTGGAAGGTGGAGTGGAGGACAAATGGGAGTAGACAGAAGAAGGAGAAAAGGAAGGACATGGAGGACCGGGAGTGTGGCTTTGTGGGTTCTTACGGTGTTGCTCCCACTGGGCTCGGTGATGGGAGGCCAGATGCTTTCTTAAGGCGATCGTCCCTAAGTAAGTGTTGAGCTTACTGCTACTTATGCATTGACAGCACAGTCTGCAGATGGCAACACTATTGTCAGCAGCTGACACTTAAAAAAAAGCCCACACTATGGAGCCATGTGCCATCGTCCTGAGAGTGCCAGATATCACCGTGCATTGTGGATGGCTCGCTCCAGAGACATTTGCAATCTGCTTTTTGCCTCCTGTGTACTGCATGTTCTGCCTGATTCTCCTCCTTCTCCTCCCTATCTGCTGCTCTGTCTCTCCCTCTGAACTCCCCTCCTCTCCCTCTCTTGTGGGCACCCACGTGACATCCATCGACACGTTATTATGGTCATCTTTACCACCACTGACATTAGAGATCTCGGAGTAGGCAGCAACAGCGGGGACCTCCGTCCTTGGGCTGATGTTGGTAAAATAATTCCTCTGACTCGATTGGAAGGGCTATGGTTGTGGTGGTATTTGGTGGTGGTGTCTTTGGGGATGCACACAGCAGAGAGTGAGAAGGGTGTGGAAACAAAGGATGAGGAGGGTGCAGAAGCGGAAGGCTGAGTGAGCCACTCAATCAACTCTGGTACGTTTTTTGACGTAATCGCACACACCTTCTCCAACTTCCCACTTAGGCTCCGGCCTGGTGCACCTGCCCGACCCCTACCAGCCCTGCGAAATGACCTGCTTCTTCCTTTGCTTGTAATTTTTTAAATGACCCTGTGACAAAGTCTCTATAGAAAAGCAGCATTTGTGGAAGCCGGTGTATCGCAGTTCTCAATCCCCTCTATCAGTATTTTGCGAAAGCAGGTATATAGAACCTCTTTATGAGTATTTGCTCCAAGCTGGTATATCAAAGCCCCCTAATAAATATTTAGTGGAAGCCGATATATCAATCCCATCTATCAATATTTTCTGGAAATAGGTATATAGAACCCCTTAATGAGTATTTGCTGGAAGCCGGTAAATCAAACCCGCACACAACTGCTGCACAATACAAATGCACTATAATATACTTTCTATGTTAGAAGGTATTTTATAAGTATATCACACTCCTCAGTATGTCACACCTATCTATAGAACACCTATACCAGTCCTTAAAAGGACTTTTGTGGCGCTATTAGCTAGCGTTTGGTGTCCCTAACAGTCTGTCCCTGCTCCACACAGCAACCTCTCCTTACACTGGCAAAAAACAAAATGTAAAATGGCTGCCAGGTCGGGTTTATTTATAGGGTAGGGGGTGTGTCCATGTCCTGAAATGTCTCAATTGGCTGTCCTGTCCCACCTGATGGATGTGTCATGGGTCAAAGTTCGGCGCTATGCAAAAAAAATGGCGCATGTAAATATCGCCATACTGTATGTTCGCATGTTCAGCGATTCGCGAATGAGCAAAGTTCGCCGCAAAACAACCGCCGGGCAAACCGCAAGTCCATCTCTAGTCAACTACAGTAAGAAAACACCAGTAAAATAAATGGCAATGGAGCCATATCATAGACTTTGCTTTTGTGTATAAAAGTGCCACATTGGAAAAGCAGGGAAAGAGATTTCAGATCAAACTAAAATACAATAGATTGTCCAGAGGATTCACCTGCAACTATACAATACAATATCTTATTTATTTTAGATAGATACTGCAGATAGACAATAAGACTGATCACAGATAGATAGGAGAGTAAACTGTTTAGAAAAATAATTTTCAATTTAGTGTGTGTCCGTCAACCTCTGAAATATAACACCACGCAACAAAAAAAAAACTTTTTGTCTGCTACTGGGCAAAAGCCATTTGTCCTATACTAAATCAAGTGTGCGGATTAAAAATCCGAAGTCAGAATTGTTGTAACATGTCACAAAATTTTGCTATGCATAAGTATGCCTAAATGAATTAAGCACTTGTAAAGCAATGAATAATTTGGAACAGAACGAGTTTTACTCCAACAATTACCTGATCTTTACAAAAGTTTGCGTAGTAAACAATGTATGAAAATGTAATAGAATAACAAAATTTCAAAAAGTCTTGTTTTTCAGTTTAAAAGTCTTACTTGAGCAAGGCTCAGTACTGTTAAAAGTGCTTCAGGCATCTGCTTTTGCATTTGTGAACGGTCATATTTTCCTGTTGCAAAAACCAGCAGTAGTCCCCCACCATGTTGGGATTCCAGCGGCCTTGATACCTGTTGTACATTGTCCATGTTGATTACTTACGTGTCCCAAATTGGGTGGGGAAAAGTCAAGATGGGAATGTAAGAAATGCACTTTCAATACATTCGGCAGCCAAGTCATATGCTGTAAGCATGTTGTCTACTAATTCAGCATAGTTTGTAGCTCGTCTGTTCCCAAGGAAGTTCTGCACTACTAGCACAAATGCATCCCAAGCTGCAAGTTCCAGAGGGTTGAGTTTTGTTCTGAATGTGTCATCATGCATTAGTTTGTTGATTTCGGGGCCAATAAAAATTCCAGCTTTTATTTTAGCATCAGTTTTCAGTGTGCTAAATTTCTCCTTCAAATACTGGAAACCATTTCAATCACGATCAAGTGCAATTGCAACATTTTTCCTTAAACTTGATAAACTTGAAGTTGATTGACCAGTGATTTGTGTTGTACATTGTACTGACCAACTGTGTGCTCGACTCTGAGAGGCCACTGTCTCATTTTGTAATGATTGTGCTTTGTGTACCCTAAATGTAAGCCAAGCAGCAGTGCTACCACTTTCAGGTCAGCACAAATTTTCAATGTACGTTCTGAGTGTTTGATCATTTTCAAAATAAACTCCATAGAAGCATGGGTCTCTTTCATTCCAACCGCATGAGCCAATGGAACAGATGGTTTTTCATTACCATTGTGCAACAAGATAGCTTTCAAACTTGTTTTTCTAGAGTCTATGAATAGCCTTGATTCATTGGGAACATGTGTACCATCTAACTCCATCATAAAACCATTTACATCAGTACAGAAACAGACATTGCTTTCCATTGCATAGTATGCAGCTAACTTGGTGTGTCGATGATGAAAGTGTGAAGTTGTGGTGCCTCGTTGTAGCAAATTCCATTCCTGAAGTCTTGAAGCTATATATCCGGCGATTTTAGTCATGCAAAAGTAACAGTCTGAATGTTGATTTTTCTGCTCACGCCAAACCATAGGCACTGCAAAAGCCATTCCTTTTACCACTCAACCACTGCGTTAGCCCAGAGTAACACACAGTGCAACAAACATGAGGTGCCCAGCTTTTATCTTGATCTCCAATTTTACAGTCAAAGTAATACTTGTAAGCAAGACGCACTTGCTTTGTCAGATTCTTGCGCTGATCATAAGTAGTGTATTTGCCACATATGTAGCAGAAATTGTCTGGATTGTTAACATATTTGCATTTATCCATCTTAAGTTTCAAAACTGATAGCACTATAACAGATCACTTTATCAAAATCTGTCCAGCTTGCCTTATATACTTACTGCTGACATCAGCGTGAGTGCGTCCGGATAGGTTGGACATGTCCATTGGAATATTTCCAATATAATGCATTAACATTATAACTGAATAGGCTTTGCATGTATAACTTAAAATCTAGACGTGCCAGGCAAATTCTGAGTTCATATTTGGAATCAGTGCGCTCATTTTAGTATAAATCACGTTTTTCTCTCAGTAGCAAAATCATTGTTGCGCGGAATCAAGCATGTTTTATAGAACATTTATTATAACAAGTCAGCATTATATTTTCCCAATAGATATTTTTCTCTATTTAATGGTCCTTAACATGAGTTATTTTAACAAATCTGAACTTCAGACCTTAATATACTTTTATAAATTTCCTATAAAATGAAGAAAAGCTATTTTTCTGTGGCAAAAAAGCTATTTTACAAACTCACTGAATAATAGGTAGCCAAGACAACCCAGACAAAATACATTTTAGAATCTTCACTGAAAAATTAGCTAAGTATTAAAACGTAGCTTTTATTAGAAATAGATAAAAAACAGTACTATCATTAATGCTCTAATTATAGTGTTGATATAAAAAAAATATACATAGACCAAGTGGCAGATCCACAGCATTACAATTTAATCATACACTCACCTAAAGAATTATTAGGAACACCATACTAATACGGTGTTGGACCCCCTTTTGCCTTCAGAACTGCTTTAATTTACGTGGCATTGATTCAACAAGGTGCTGATAGCATTCTTTAGAAATGTTGGCCCATATTGGTAGGATAGCATCTTGCAGTTGATGGAGATTTGAGGGATGCACATCCAGGGCACAAAGCTCCCGTTTCACCACATCGCAAAGATGCTCTATTGGGTTGAGATCTGGTGACTGTGGGGGCCATTTTAGTACAGTGAACTCATTGTCATGTTCAAGAAACCAATTTGAAATGATTCGAGCTTTGTGACATGGTGCATTATCCTGCTGGAAGTAGCCATCAGAGGATGGATGCATGTTCTCATTCTGTTTACGCCAAATTCGGACTCTTTGAATGTCTCAACAGAAATCGAGACTCATCAGACCAGGCAACATTTTTCCAGTCTTCAACAGTCCAATTTTGGTGAGCTCGTGCAAATTGTAGCACTATGCCATTGGTTTCATAGTCTTATGACAGCTGAAAAACAAGGCAGATTCTGCTCATTTGCATGTCTTTCCCATAAGCCCATGTTTATGCAAATGAGTTTTTGCATGACAAAACTGTATAAAAAGGTTATTGAATATTATGTTAGGACAATCGGAAAACTTTTTGTCACTCTAATGATATTGATCTAGGTCTGCAGGTCCACCCAAGCCATCCAACAGATGGAAAATAACTTTGAGGTTTACTGGTTCTCAGTCAGATGACAGCTGGTTTGGAATATCTCATAGTGCACAAGACTGCTATTGTAAGGTATGCTAGCTGTTATCTCTCTCCTGGATAGATTGATGGCTTGCACATACTGTACCTGGCTTTTGGCATATAGCCTTTGTGTGGTTGCCTGTTGTATGTCGTACATAATAGGAGTCTAAAACGCATCCAGCTATCCTCCTAATGCTGTTTCCAAATCATTTTGATGGGGTTTCCATCAATTGCTAACTTTTTTTATGAACCAGACACCCTCTTCTCTTCCGAGCAGGGGGTGCCTGGTTGTCTCCCATTGACTTCCATTATACTCGGGTGCTCAACCAAGCACACGAATATAGCAATGTGTTCAGGCCGAACACCCAAATACTTTGGTGCTCGCTCATCACTAGCTCCTGCATGTCCTACCATGACATAGCAGTGTGCCCTTACTAACAAGCATATGGTAAAAGGCCTGTGGGAAGGAGGTTTGCGTATATTTACTAGTGTTAAGCCCGATTATTCGAATAGCAAATTTTTATCTCGAATATCGCAACTTCGAGAATTTATGAATATTTCGAATATAGTGCTATATATTCATTATAGCGAATATTCGTCATTTTTTCCTATCTGAACACATGATTCCTCCCTGCTTCTTGCTTGTGGGCACACAAGCAACTTAAGCCGGGAGGAATCATGACTTTAGATAGGAAAAATTACGAATATTCTAATAAACGAATATAAAGCACTATATCAAATATATTAGTTTTTTAGAATATCCGTTATTTTTTTTTCAATCTGTACAGTTCCACTTCAGCATACTCCTCACTGACAAGCGTCCCCAAGGCGTTCCCATGGTGACGGGATGCTTGTTGGGGAGGAGTATGCCCAAATGGAACAACTGTACAGATTGAAAAAAAAAAAGACGAATATTCTAAAAAAACTAATATATTCAATATAGTGCTGTTTATTCGTTTTTTAGAATATTCGTAATATTCTAAAACAAGAATATATAGCAACATAGCGAATATTCGAAAAAACGAACGTAGAGCAATTTAGCTAATATAGTGCTATAATCTTTTTTGTCTAATAGTAATTGTTTTCTCATCTGAAGTTAAGATTGGAAAAAAATTACGACTATTAAAAGAAAGATTATAGCACTATATTAGCTAAATTGCTCTATATTTGTTATTTTTTTTGAATATTCGCTATATTGCTATATATTCTTGTTTTAGAATATTACGAGTATTCTGAAAAACAAATATAGCGCTATATTGCTCTATATATTTGTTTTTTTAATATTCATAATTTTTTTCCATCTGAAGTAATGTTTCTTCCCTGCTTAAGTAACTTAAGCAGGGAGGAATCATTACTTCTGATGAAAAAAAAATGACGAATATTCTAAAAAACGAATATATAGCACTATATTCTATAGTACTATAGATTCGTTTTTGACCCACGCCTGTATTGATCGCGTAATAAGATCATTACCTTGCCAATATTTAGAGTAAAAAAAAGTAGAATATAACAAATATTGGAATTCGCAAATATTCGACTAATATTCTACAAAATATTCGCAAAATATCGCGAATTCGAATATGACCCCTGCCGCTCATCACTAATCATTACAATGAAGCCAACAGGACGCTGGCTGTTTTTGTGCCACCCAGATAACAACTGCCAGTCAACAAAGAGAATATCAGCAGCTTATAAACAGTAATAGAGAGAATTAGCAGTTAACATAGCTACCTTGTAGAAAATGATAATTTTAAGCATATGAAACAGTAGTGATATTGCAAGACAAGGAGTAAGATGAGTGGAGCATGCCCCTTACACAGCCCAAAAAATAAGAAACTAACATCTTCCTGGTATATATACACGCCGTTCCGGGTTTTGCGACACCTGACAGTCTTAAAAATGCCAGCTGGAGTGCAGCAGCTGTCTGTGGCTGAATGTCTGGGTGGACAGGTCGGCGAACACCAGGATTTGTCCTTCTTACGCAGTACCCGTAGCACGGTGTGAACTGAACACCAGGACTTGACCTTCTTATGCGGTACCGCAGCATGGTGTGAATTGAATACCGGGATTTAAAACCTAAGGCCTCTTTCACACGGGCGTTGCAGGAAAAGATGTGGGTGCGTTGCGGGAAAATGCGCAATTTTTCAGCACGAGTACAAAGCATTTTAATGCATTTTGCATGTGAGTGAGAAAAATCGGCATGTTTGGTACCCAGACCCGAACCCACAGAACTCACAGAAGTTCGAGTTTGGGATCGGTGTGGTGTAGATTTTATTATTTTCCCTTATAACATGGTTATGAGGGAAAATAATAGCATTCTTAATACAGAATGATAAGTAAATTAGGGATTGAGGGGTTAAAAAAAATAAAATTAAAATTTAACTCACCTTATCCACTTGTTCGCAAAGCCCAGCTCGTCTTCTTTCTTCTTCTTTGAGAACCTGGGAGGAAAAGGACCTTTGGTGACATCACTGCGCTCATCACATGGTCCATCACCAAGGTGATGGACCATGTGATGGACTATGTGATGAGCACAGTAGAGGTCAGAGGAGAATGGGCTGACTGATTCAAGCTGATAGAAGAGCAACGTTGACTGAAATAACCGAGGTATGCAGCAAAGCATTTGTGAAGCCACAACACGCACAACCTTGAGGCGGATGGGCTACAACAGCAGAAGACCCCATTGGGTACCACTCATCTCCACTACAAATAGGAAAAAGAGGCTACAATTTGCACGAGCTTACCAAAATTGGACTGTTGAAGACAGGAAAAATGTTGCCTGGTCTGATGAGTCTCGATTTCTGTTGAGACATTCAAATGGTCCGAATTTGGCGTAAACAGAATGAGAACATGTATCCATCCTCTGATGGCTACTTCCAGCAGGATAATGCACCATGTCACAAAGCGAATCATTTCAAATTGGTTTCTTGAACATGACAATGAGTTCACTGTACTAAAAAGGCACCCACAGTCACCAGATCTCAACCCAATAGAGCATCTTTGGGATGTGGACGAACGGGAGCTTCGTGTCCTGGATGTGCATCCCTCAAATCTCCATCAACTGCAAGATGCTATCCTATCAATATGGGCCAACATTTCTAAAGAATGCTATCAGCACCTTGTTGAATCAATGCCACGTAGAAATAAGGCAGTTCTGAAGGCAAAAGGGGGCCACATCACATGACTCCACCAGCCCCCTATTCAAACAGGCAATCTGCTGACAACAGATTGCCTGTTATTGAGGTCCTTCCTGCGAGATACTCACCTGATTTGTTGTTCCTGCTTGGCTTCCGATTTCCCGTCCGTCTCTTCCTGGTTTTGGCTTCAGCTTGTCCTGACGAATCTCTGCCTGCTCCTCCGGTACCTTTCTGCTCTCTTGGTTATTGACGCAGCTTGTTTGTCTTTCCTGTTACTTGTGTTGTTTGTCTTCCCTGCACTATCCTAGCTAAGGGTTTGTCGACCAGTTGTCCCTTGTCGCTAGGACTTGCAAGGCAAATAGGCAGGGACAGCGGTGCAGGTGGAGTTCAGTGGTCACTACCCCATCCCCTACGCCAGATGGACACTTCGAATATCTTGTAATGCCTTTTGGACTTTATGAATGATATTTTTAGAGAATTCTTGGGTAAATTTGAAATTGTCTACCTTGATGATGCTTTGAATTTTTCCCCTGATTTTGAGAGTCATGTGTCTCATGTTAAACAAGTGTTGGAGGTTTTGAGGAAGAATCAATTGGCGGCCAAACAGCAGAAATGTGTTTTTGGGGTACAAGAAATGTTGTATCTTGAGTATGGTCTCACTCCTCACACTTTTAAAATGGATTCTAGCAAGGTATTAGCAATTTTGGACTGGGTAAGGCCATCATCCTTAAAGGCCTTACAATGTTTTTTTGGATTTGCTAATTATTACCATAGATTTATAAATAAAAAAATCGGTAATTGCTAGGCCCTTGACCGACCTCACCAAAAGAGGGGCGGACCTGGAGAACTGGTCTGCTGAGGCTACTGAAGCATTTGAGACACTTAAGAAGGCTTTCAGCTGCACCCCAGTTTTGACTCAGCAGGATCAAAAGAGACCTTTCGTTGTGGAGGGGGATGCCTCTGAGGACAGAGTGTGGGTGGTCCTCTCTCAGGGTCCCGCTAGTCTTACCAATTTAAGGTCTTGTGCCTTCTTTTTTTTTTTTTTATCTCTAATTGAGAGAAATTATGATGTGGGGAATCGTGAATTGCTGGGCATTAAATGGGCGTTTGAGGAGTGGAGAAATTTTCTTCAGGGGGCTAAACATTGTGTTACCGTTGTTACTGATCACAAAAATCTGATGTTTCTTGAGTCTGATAAGAGGTTGAATCCCCTCCAAACCAGATGGGCATTGTTTTTTACACGCTTTAATTTCTCCATCACTTTTAGGCCAGGAAGTAAGAATGTGAAGGCAGGTGCCCTATCCCGGAGTTTCTGTGCGTCTCAGCCTACGGACACAACGCCTGAAAACATATTGCCTGCTAGTGTCTTTGTAGCAGCCGTGTCCCAAGATTTCTACGGCTCTTATTAAGGCAGAAAAACATCTGGCCCTGACACTCATACCAACAGATAAGTTGTTTGTTGCTGAACAATTCCGTCTCCGGCTGTTAGGTGAATGTCATGATTCTGTTTTGTGTGGACATCCTGGTATCAAGAGTACTAAAGAGCTGGTATATAGGTCTTATTGGTGACCCATCCTATTTAAGGATGTCAAGTCCTATATGTTGGCCTGCGAGGTGTGTGCCAAGTCCTAAACCCATAGAACTTGTCCTGCTAGTGAACTGCGACCGCTACCCATTCCCAGTAGACCCTGCTCCCATATTTCTATGAACTTCATCACAGATCTGCCACCTGCTGAGGGTAAAACTGTGGTTTTGGTAGTGGTAGACAGGTTCAGTAGATGGTACATTTTGTTCCCCTTGCTAAACTTCCGAATGCTAAGACTCTGGCCTCTGTATTTGTGGAACAAATTGTATGTTTTCACGGGGCCCCTGAGAACATTGTGTCTGATAGAGGTGTCCAGTTCGTGTCTAGATTTTGGAGAGCCATCTGTCAGAGGTGCCAAATCTCATTGTCCTTTTCGTCTGCCTTTCATCCTGAGAGTAACGGGCAGACGGAGCGACTTAATCAGTCTGTGGAACAATTTCTCAGGTCATATGTCTCTGGTGATCAGCAGTTGTGGGTTAAATACCTTCCTTTGGCAGAATTTGCGATAAATAACCATGTTAATTCCTCCGCTGGTGTCTCGCCATTTTTTTGTAATTACGGTTTCCATCCTCGTTTTCATTCTGGATCATCTGTCTCCTCATCTAACCCTGAGGTGGCTAAGGTCTCGTCTGAACTGTGCACAGTTTGGGCTCGGGTTCATTCGAACCTAGAAAAAGCTTAAAATAATAAAAAAAATCAAAGCATATAAGAAACGTACTAAGGGGATGGATTTTCAGGGTGGGTATCAGGTGTGGCTATCCTCTAAGAATGTGCCTCTTAAGGTGGCCTCCAAAAAGTTTGCACCTCATTTTATAGGTCCATACGAGATTACGGAGGTAATTATTCCAGTGTCGTTTAGATTTAAGTTACCTGAATCTTTCCACATCCATGATGTCTTCCACAAATCTCTGCTGAAAAAACATGTTACTCCTGTTGTTCCTTCACAGTCCGCTCCGCCGCCGGTACTGGTTAATAATTCTGAGGAATTTGTGGTTTCTAAAATCTTGGATGAGTCCGTAACTCCTTACAGTACCTGGTGAACTGGAAGGGCTATAAACCGGAGGAAAGGTCCTGGGTACCAGCTAAGGATGTTCATGCCACTAAATTTCATGTGGAACATCCTGAGAAGCAGTCGCCTGGGGTCTTGGGTCCGGTGGCCCCGCGTGGAGGAAGGGGTACTGTCACAATGCGCTCTGTGCGGAAGTGGGGACAGCCGGGGCGCACTCGCGTCATCAGCGCGCCCAGCGCCGCCCGCTTCCATGGTAACCACAATAGGGCTGAGCGGCTCACTCAGTGCTCGGCCGCATTAGAACTCAGGAGTAGAGTTGAGCGAACCCGAACTGTAAAGTTCGGGTTTGCACCGAACATTAGGGTTTTCGGCGCCCGGACCCGAACACGAACATTTACGTAAAAGTTTGGGTTCGGGTTCGGTGTTCAGCGATTTTTATGGCGCTTTTTGAAAGGCTGCACAGCAGCCAATCAACAAGCGTCATGCTACTTGCCCCAAAAGGCCATCACAGCCATGCATACTATTGGCATGATTTTGATTGGCCAACTGCAGCATGTGACCCAGTGTCATGGCTGTATGTGAGCAACAAGAGTATACACAGTAAAAAGAGCTACTGACCGGACCCAAACTAGGGAGGATAAAGGGTGACCCCTGTCAGACCCTCAAAGCTCTCCCTATGCTGCTAAAGCACATGCCCGGATCCAAATGGCGGAACGAGGCATGCCCACGTACCTAAGACTGATGACCACTGTAACCCCTACAATAGTGGAAGGGGCACGGCCACCGGTGCCCTGCTCAGTATATGGAGGGAACCGTGGCCACCTCAGATCCAGTCAGAAAATAACCAGGTACACAACAATGTCTGCACACTTAGCTGAAGGTGCTGCAGCCGCAGAGAAGACGGATCCAAGGACAGCTGGCAATATCCGGAGTGCTTGCTGCAGCAGAACACAGGTCCAGTGAACTGATAGCTACAAGTGAAGATACTCAAGCAAGAGCTGCAACTGAAATGAGAAATATAATCCACGCCATACAATAGGAGGAGGGGTGATTTAAAGGCAGGGAAATCAACCGCAGGAGGAACAGCTGGGAGGAAGGAAACAGAAAGTAAAGACTTCATCACAGGGGCGGAGAAACAGAGCAGTGAGAACTCCTTCAAACTCTAGTAGTGACATCATCACAGGGGTGGAGAAACAGAGCTGTGAGAACGTATCAAAGCTCTGGTAGTGACAGTACCCCCCCCTCTACGGGTGGACTCCGGACACCCAGGACCCACCTTCTCAGGATGAGCCCTATGAAATGCCCTGATGAGGCGAGTGGCTTTAATGTCCGACACCGGAACCCACATCCTCTCCTCAGGACCATAACCATAACCCTTCCAATGAACGAGGTACTGAAGAAAACCGCGGACAATGCGAGAGTCCACAATTCTGGAAACCTCAAACTCCAGATTGCCATCAACCAAAATCGGAGGAGGAGGCAAAGAGGAGGGTACCGTGGGCTGGACATATGGTTTTAAGAGAGATCTGTGAAATACATTATGTATCTTCCAAACCCGTGGAAGATCAAGACGGAAGGCAACAGGATTGATGACTGACAAGATTTTATAAGGCCCAATAAACTTAGGACCCAATTTCCAGGAGGGAACCTTCAGTTTAATATTTCTTGTAGACAACCACACCAGATCACCCACATTCAGGTCCGGACCAGGCACACGTCTCTTATCAGCCACACGCTTATACTTCTCACTCATCTTTCTAAGATTACTCTGAATCTTTTGCCAAATGGTAGACAAAGACGAGGAAAATCTCTCCTCCTCAGGTAAACCAGAAAGAGCCCCTCCCGAGAATGTCCCAAACTGCGGATGGAACCCATATGCACCAAAGAATGGTGACTTATCAGAAGATTCCTGACGATGGTTGTTCAGAGCAAACTCAGCAAGAGGGAGAAATGAACACCAATCCTCCTGGTTCTCTGCCACAAAACAGCGCAAATATGTCTCCAGATTCTGATTGAGGCACTCAGTCTGACCATTCGACTGCTGGTGAAAAGCAGAAGAGAAGGACAGCCGAACCCCCAGGCGAGAACAGAAAGCCTTCCAGAACCTGGACACAAACTGCGTGCCTCTATCGGAAACAATATCAGAGGGAATGCCGTGCAATTTAACAATATGGTCGACAAAAGCTTGCGCCAACGTTTTAGCATTGGGTAAACCAGGGAAAGGAACGAAATGAGCCATCTTGCTAAAACGGTCCACCACCACCAGGATCACCGACTTCCCTGAGGAACGAGGAAGATCCGTGATAAAGTCCATGGACAGGTGTGTCCAAGGACGGGACGGTATGGGTAACAGGAGAAGAGAACCTGAAGGCCGTGAACGAGGGACCTTAGTGCGAGCGCACGTCTCACAAGCAGCCACAAAACCCTCCACCGACTTACGAAGAGCCGGCCACCAAAATCTCCGAGCAATGAGATCTACCGTGGCTCTACTCCCGGGGTGACCAGCAAGAACCGTATCATGATGCTCCTTGAAGAGTTTGTGACGTAGCTCAGGAGGCACGAACAACTTCCCAGAAGGACAACGGGCAGGTGCCTCAGTCTGGGCAGCCTGGACCTCGGCCTCCAAATCGGAATATAGAGCAGAAACAACTACCCCCTCCGCCAAAATGGGACCCGGGTCCTCGGAGTTTCCTCCTCCCGGAAAACAGCGAGAGAGAGCATCAGCCTTCACATTTTTGATCCCAGGTCGGAATGTAACGACAAAATTGAATCTGGAGAAGAACAGAGACCATCTGGCCTGTCTCGGATTCATACGCCTGGCCGACTCCAAGTATGCCAGATTCTTATGGTCGGTAAAAACGGTGATAGGGCCTGGCCCCCTCCAACCAATGGCGCCATTCCTCGAAAGCCAACTTGATGGCCAACAACTCCCTATCTCCCACATCATAGTTTCTCTTTGCCGGGGAGAGTTTTTTAGAGAAAAAGGCACAGGGTCGCCATTTGGCAGGAGAAGGGCCCTGGGACAAAACTGCACCCACACCCACCTCGGAAGCATCCACCTCAACAATAAAAGGTAAAGAAACATCGGGATGCACCAAGACGGGAGCAGACGCAAAACTCTCTTTAATCTTAGAAAAGGCTGCAAGCGCCTCCTCCGACCAAGAGGAAAAATCCGCCCCCTTTTTTGTCATGTCAGTAAGGGGTTTGACAACAGAGGAATAATTCAAAATGAACTTTCTGTAATAGTTCGCAAAACCCAGAAAGCGCATCAATGCCTTCTAATTCTCAGGAAGCTCCCACTCAAGTACTGCACGGACCTTCTCCGGATCCATGCGAAAACCAGAAGCAGAGAGGAGAAAACCCAGAAATTGAATCTCCGATACCATAAAAAGACATTTCTCCAGCTTGGCGTACAATTTATTTTCCCGCAGAATCTGCAGAACCTGAAAAAGATGATCCTGATGGGTCTGAACATCAGGGGAAAAAAATCAAAATATCATCAAGATACACCAATACAAATTTCCCCATTAAATGGTAGAAAATACTATTAACAAAATGCTGAAAGACGGCCGGAGCATTCATCAGGCCGAAAGGCATAACGAGATTCTCGAAATGCCCGTTAGGGGTATTAAAGGCCGTTTTCCATTCATCCCCCTCTCTGACCCTGACCAGGTTGTACGCGCCTCTCAAATCCAATTTGGAAAACACCTTGGCCCCAACAATTTGGTTGAAGAGGTCTGGGATCAGAGGAAGGGGATAGGGATCGCGAATCGTGATACGGTTCAGCTCCCTAAAATCTAGGCAAGGTCTCAGAGAGCCATCTTTTTTTTTAACAAAAAAAAAAACCACGGCCACAGGTGACTTTGAGGGACGAATATGCCCCTTATCGAGACTCTCGGAGATATAAGTTCGCATTGCGATTCTTTCCGGTTGTGAGAGATTGTAGAGGCGTGCTTTTGGCAGCTTGGCACCGGGAATGAGGTTAATGGGACAGTCAAACTCCCGGTGAGGAGGTAGCTCCTGAACACCGCTCTCGGAAAACACGTCCGAGAAATCAGAGAGAAATGATGGCACAGTTTTAGTAGACACCTCTGCAAAAGTCGCTGTGAGACAATTCTCTCTACAAAAGTCACTCCACTCATTTATTTGCCTTCCTTGCCAATCAATAGTGGGGTTATGTCTAGTGAGCCAGGGTAACCCCAAAACTAGAGGAGAAGGCAATCCGTTAAGGACAAAACAAGATATATCCTCCACATGAGTGTCACCTACAGCTAGCCGGATATTGTGAACAATGCCCTTCAGAGATCTCTGTGAGAGTGGAGCAGAGTCAATAGCAAAAACAGGTATATCCTTTTCTAATGTGCAAACCTGAAAACCATACATGGCTACAAATTGAGTGTCAATAAGATTGACAGCCGCTCCACTATCGACAAAAATCTCACAAGAAATGACCTTGCTCTCTAGCGCCACCCTGGCAGACAGGAGAAAACGGGAACTGCAGGTCAGAGGAAAAGCATCAATTGCTACATGCCCAAAGTAGCAGATGAAGCAGAATTTGATGATTTACCTTTTGAGGTTTTTCTCTTATTATCGCTCTTAGTACAGTTCAAGAATCTCCTAGACGGACAAACATTTGCCAAATGACCTATGCCCCCACAACAAAAACACACCATACTCTGAGGACTAAATCCTCTTTTATCAGGGGCAAGTCAACCTAGCTGCATGGGCTCCTCCTCAGAGGGGAGCGAGACAGGATGAGGCCCCTGCACACTGAATGAGTCCGCACCATTGCCCCTAGACTGACAATGGCTAGACAGAGAGGTCTTGTTTCTTTCTCTTAGACGCCTGTCAAGGCGTACCGCCAATGACATGGCAGACTCTAAGGACGTTGGTCTCTCATGGAAAGCAAACGCATCTTTCAATCTCTCTGAGAGACCATGACAGAACTGACTCCGGAGTGCAGCATCATTCCAACCTGAATCAGCTGCCCATCTCCGAAATTCAGAACAATAAAGCTCCGCAGACAGTTTGTTCTGGCATAAAACACATAAGTTAGATTCGGCCAGAGCAACACGATCCGGGTCATCATATATCTGCCCCAGGGCCACGAAAAATCTTTCCACGGATAGAAGGGAGGGATCCCCTGATGGCAGCGAAAAAGCCCAAGTCTGAGCATTACCCCTGAGCAGGGAGATGACAATCTTCACCCTCTGCTCCTCCTTACCAGAGGAGTGGGGACACAAGCAAAAATGGAGTTTGCATGCCTCTCTGAAGCGAACAAAATTCTCACTGCCCCCAGGGAACGTTTCCGAAAGTGAGACCTTTGGCTCGCAACAGACTCCATGAGCCGGAGCAGAGCCCAATGCTTGAAGCTGAGTCATAGATTGACGGAGATCCGCTACTTCCAAAGAAAGACCCTGCATGCGGTCAACCAGGCCAGAAAGCGGATCTATGTCAAAAAAGGACGGTTTTGGTGGATTATAATGTCACGGCTGTATGTGAGCAACAAGAGTATACACAGTAAAAAGAGCTACTGACCGGACCCAAACTAGGCAGGATAAAGGGTGACCCCTGTCAGACCCTCAAAGCTCTCCCTATGCTGCTAAAGCACATGCCCGTATCCAAATGGCGGAACGAGGCATGCCCACGTACCTAAGACTGATGACCACTGTAACCCCTACAATAGTGGAAGGGGCACGGCCACCGGTGCCCTGCTCAGTATATGGAGGGAACCGTGGCCACCTCAGATCCAGTCAGAAAATAACCAGGTACACAACAATGTCTGCACACTTAGCTGAAGGTGCTGCAGCCGCAGAGAAGACGGATCCAAGGACAGCTGGCAATATCCGGAGTGCTTGCTGCAGCAGAACACAGGTCCAGTGAACTGATAGCTACAAGTGAAGATACTCAAGCAAGAGCTACAACTGAAATGAGAAATATAATCCACGCCATACAATAGGAGGAGGGGTGATTTAAAGGCAGGGAAATCAACCGCAGGAGGAACAGCTGGGAGGAAGGAAACAGAAAGTAAAGACTTCATCACAGGGGCGGAGAAACAGAGCAGTGAGAACTCCTCCAAACTCTAGTAGTGACATCATCACAGGGGTTGAGAAACAGAGCTGTGAGAACGTCTCAAAGCTCTGGTAGTGACACCCAGCCTCTATTTAAGCTGGAGTCACGTAGCGCCACCCGTCACTCTGCTCGGATTAGTGTAGGGAGAGGCTGCAGCTGCTGTGAGGGAGAGATCAGGGAGAAATCTTATCAAGAACTGTTTTTTGTACTCAGCGATCTACATCAAAAGTGTTTTGTGGGTGCAGTGCACAATTTTTTTAAGCCTGCCCTGAGCTAACTACTGCAGAATAAGAACTTTTTTTTCTTCAATTAGTCAATATCAATACATGATCGGCAGCCATTTTATGCAACGATAGTGCACCAGCACAGGCTCTCTGCATATCTGCAAGTCCAGAAATACAGCTTTTTGCTTACTGGGGTTAAAAAAATACATCTGTTAAATATAGTGCACATCTGGGATTACACGTACATAAGTGACTGTCACATTTAGGCCACAAATACGGCTTTTTGGTTACTGGGGTGAAAAAAGCCTCTGATATACTGCACATCTGGGATTACACGTGCATAAGTGACTGTCACATTTAGGCCATAAATACGGCTTTGGCATACCTGGGTGAAAAAAGCCTCTAATATACTGCACATCTGGGATTACACATGCATAAGTGACTGTCACATTTAGGCCATAAATACGGCTGTAACAGGGTTCCGAAGGTGCACTCGGTCCCCCATTGCCTGCAGAACTGTTGCTTAGCTTTGGGAATGAGGATCTGTGTTTGACCTCATTCCCAGGGCGGCTTTACTGCTGGGTAGCTCCCTGCTCCTAAGTCTGCCTTGAGCGCAGAGCTGATCACTCGGTGCTCAACTGGTTGGTCTGTCGGTCATGTGACGCTGGCCACATCACATGACCCTCACTCCCCACTATAAATGCAGGCAGCCTGCTAGCCACAGGTTGCCTGTTAATTTCTAGGTTCCTGGCTATTTCTTGGACTACTGAATACACACCTGATTCCGTTCCCTGACGATCCTTTTGCCTGCTCCTCCTGTACTGCGCATCCGTCCTGTTATTGTGACCTCGGCTCCCACTTGACTACTCTCTTAGGACTCCTCTTGTACTTCTCTACTCTCCTGGTATTTGACCCCGGCTTCTCCTGACCATTCTTTGCTTAACCCTTTGTACTGCGTAGCTCTCTTGGTTCTGACCCGGTCCGTTCATGTTCCGTATTTTGTCTTGTCTGTCTTCCCTGCACGTATCCTAAGTTAGGGACTGTCGTCCAGTTGTCCCCTGTCATCAGGACTCGTGAGGCAAGTAGGCAGGGCCAGGGGTGAGGGTGGAGCGCAGTGGTCACTATCCTTCCCCCTGTGTGAGTGTGGACGTGACCGTTACAGATTAACAGGCCCAATAACCACTGTATCATGAA